>NC_133658.1:576624705-576782205 GCF_037893015.1 Macrotis lagotis
GGGGGGGGGAAGGGAAGGGGAAGCTCGGCTTCTACGCCTGCGCGTTCTCTGTCCCCGACCCAGGCCCCGGAGAGCTTGCTGGGAATTGTAGTTCTACTCCCCGTAGTCGACTTCCGACCAACAGCCCCTCCTCCACCTCCTTGTGTCGAAAAGGAAAAAAAAAGCTGGGGTCGGTCTGACTCCAAACGGGGATGAGTGGAGGATGGAAGTGTGCCCTGGCAGATCTCCGCGGGGAAGCGAAGGCCTGGCGGCCGGGAGAGGGGGAATGAGCGGGGGAAGAGCAGCGAGCGTTGCCGGGCACGGAGCGGGCCTCGCGAACGCAACGGGAGCGGCTCCGCGGCCCAGGCCCCGCGCTTCCGAGGGGCGGGGCGGGGCACGGCACGGCGCGGCGCGCCCACCCATGCCCGCCCGCCCAGCCCGCATTTTAGCTCCTCGAGCAGATGGGTCCCTACTGAGGAAAAGGTGTACATGGCATCAGGCCTGCTGGCAATTTCTCTTTAAGATCACATTTTTGGAAAAATTGGAAGTTAGTATGGAAGCAACCTGGATCAGACCACCACCTCACACCCTATATCAAGACAAGATCAAAATGGACACAGGATTTAGGCATAAAAAGCTATTATAAGCAAACTAGGAGATCAAGGACTAGTTTACCTGTCAGATCTATGGAAAGGGGAGCAGTTTATGACCAAGGAAGACATGGAGAACATCACTAAAAATAAACTAGATGATTATGATTACATTAAATTAAAAAGCTTTTGCACAAACAAAGCTACTGTAACCAAGATCAAAAGAAATGTAGTAAACTGGGAAACATTTTTTACAACTAGTATTTCTGACAAAGAACTCATTTCTAAAATATACACAGAACTGAGTCAAATTTTCAAAAAAAAAACAGCCATTCCTCAATGGACAAATGGTCAAAGGACATGCAAAGGCACTTTACAGATGAGGAAATCAGAGCAATCCATAGTCATATGAAAAATTGTTCTAAATCACTACTTATTAGAGAAATGCAAACTGAAATATCACCTCACACCTCTCAGACTGGCCAATATGACCAGAAAGGTCAATGATCAATATTGGAAGGGATATGGGAAATCTGGGACACTATTACATTGTTAGTGGATCTGTGAATTCATCCAACCTTTCCTGAGGGCAATCTGGAATTATGCCCAAAGGGCAACAAAATGTTAAACCTTTTGATCCAGCAATACCACTAGTGGCTCTATACCCTGAAGAGATGATGAAAAAGGGTAAAAACATCACTTGTACAAAAATAGTCATAGCAGCCCTGTTTGTGGTGGCAAAGAATTGGAAATCAAGTAAATATCCTTCAATTGGGGAATGACTTAGCAAACTGGTATATGCATGTCATGGAACACTATTGTTTTATTAGAAACCAGGAGGGATGGGAATTCAGGGAAGCCTGGAAGGATTTGCATGAATTGATGCTGAGTGAGATGAGCAGAACCAGAAAAACATTGTACACACTAACAGCAATGGGGGGGGGGGGGGGGGTTGATGGTCAATCTGAATGGACTTGCTCATTCCTTCAGTGCAACAACCAGGGACAATTTGGGGCTGTCTGCAATGGAGAATACCATCTGTATCCAGAGAAAGAATTGTGAAGTTTGAACAAAGACCAAAGACTATCGCCTTCAATTTAGAAGGAAAAAAAAAACATTATCTTATTATATAATTTTGCTAGCTCTTATACTTTATTTTTCTTCCTTAAGGATATGATTTCTCTCTCATCACATTCAACTGAGATCAATGTATACCATGGAAACAATATAAAGACTAACAATGCCTTCTGTAGGGGGTGGGGGGAGGGAAGCAAGAATGGGGAGGGAAATTGTAAAACTCAAAATTAATAAAATCTTTCTAAAGAAAAAAAAGCATACATGTGGGGGCAGCTAGGTGGCACAGTGAATGAAGTGCTGACCCTGGACCTGAGTTCAGCTGTGACCACAGATATTTAATAATTGTCTAGCTGTGTGACCTTGGGCAAGTCACTTAACCCCATTGCCTTTAAATGAATTAAAATTTTTTTAAGGTAAAAAAAATTTTTGCTCTGTCTACACTAATCAAGATACCTTTTTAACATTACTGCTCCCTGTGTCATCTAATAATGTCCATGAGGACAGGGATCTTTTCCCACAGCAATGTTCTACACACTGCAAGAGCTTGATAAACATTTGTAGACTTAAGGTCCTTTTTTGTTTTTTGGAGTAGACTTTGCGCCTTTGTTTCCTGCCAATTCAGATCTACAGCTTAGTTTATAGTCTTAAAAGTTTACCTAAGGCACTGAGAAGTTAAGTATTGATACAGACCTAGAATCCAGATCTTCTTGACTTGAGGCCAGCTCTATAGCTACCACAGCAGGCTGCCAGATATTTGATTTTGCAAATGTATTGTGGACTAGCCAAGATCATTCCGTTTGGCAGTTATTTTTCTGCCAGTTAGGTAAGAGAATAAATTTAGATTCTGGTTAATCAGTTAACTACTTATGTATTTTATTAGTATGAATGATCCCATCAAAATACAGCAAACCAGCAAACCTACTCTGAGCAGTAGCACTCCTGATCATTTTCTACCTGCCTGTCATATCTCTTTTTCAAAGAGTCTTTGAATCAGAATCTGATCCATTAGAAAGACCTTCAGAGGAGGAAATTCCGGTTCAAATCATATTAAGCAAGAATTCACTTCACCCTATGGATTCTCAGTTCCTCTGTACTTAGCATATGATTTTTTAAGAATTACTGTAGCTGAAAAAAAAAATAACCCATTCTCCTCCATGACATCTGAAATAAGTGGCCATCCAACTGTTTTTTTTTTTCTGAAGGAGGAAGGAGCCTACTACCTCTATTTCATTGTTTTATTCTATTCATTAGAAAGTTTTCACTGATAGTCAAGGCAAGATCTGCCTCTCCTACTGACTGCTACTTCTGCTCAGACTTGTGGGATAAAATGCACCTGTAAATTTGAACAATGATCTGAGGACCATCTAGAAAGTGAACTCCATCTTTGAAAAGAAAGGAAGATAACTTTTTAAATTTCATATAGTGTTTTCTGATTTGTAAAGCACTTTCCTCACAACTATCCTCTGATAATAAATATGATTATTTCCATTTTGCAGATGAAACTGTGATTCAAGAGAGATTAAGTAATTTGAATGTAGTCACTTTTTGGCCACAGTCACCCATCTTTAACATATCAAAGGCAGAATTCAAACCCATTGGATCCAGGCCCATCTTCTAAGGGCATCAAATTCTGCTGGCCTTGCCCTGTCACTGAGATGGCCCCTGTCTCCTGAACTACCCTCTTCTGTTGTTCAGAACACTGGATGGGGACATAGGGATGAAAGCCAAGACTGGTGGTTTTCAAATAATCTCAGGACCCTTGTCCAGAAAAGACTCCAGCCTAGAGGAAGATGTTTTCAATAACAATAATCATTTGCATTGAGGCTGCTTATTTATTCTGAACTTCTTTCTCCCACAAAATCACTCAAAAAGCAATTGAGAAGTCTGTCCTAAGGCTGGGATGATAAGAGGTTAAAAGAACTATGTTAAAAGAACCTCAAGGGGTGGCTAGGTGGCCTAGTGGATAAAGCACCGGCCTTGGAGTCAGGAGTACCTGGGTTCAAATCCGGTCTCAGACACTTAAAATTACCTAGCTATGTGGCCTTGGGCAAGCCACTTAACCCCATTTGCCTTGAAAAAAACCTAAAAAAAAAAAAAGAACCTCAGCCTATATCTTTCTCCCTTGTTCAGTCATGTAGGAAATTGATCCCCAGATTTCTAAGGGAAGAGACATATAGGAAAGAAGCTGGAACTAGAAGCTCAAATAATTTGGTTTGAATCCTTGCTGATTTAATGGAAAAAAGCCATTTAAACTTTACTTGATTATCATACAACTTGCCTAATAAGAAAAGGTTGAGATTATAAGTGAAAAGGTATATTGAAAATGTGTTCTTCTGCAAACTTCAAAGTACCATAAATTAGGGCAGCATATGTTCTCTGAGGACTAGGACTCTCTTCTATAATCACTAGTCTCTCTGAAACAAAGTGTTTTTCTTTCAGCACTGATTCCCTTGACACTGGGGACTGGGGACAGAAAAGAGCTCTCTCAAGCAGAACAACATATTTCTTCAGAAGAAATCAAAGTAAACTATAGTCAAATGAAAAATGCTCTAAATCACTATTGATTAGAGAAATTCAAATTAAAACAACTCTGAGGTACTGTTAACAACTAAAAGATTGGCTAATATGACAAAAAAGGAAAATGAGAATTGTTGAAGAGGATGTGGGAAAATTGGGACACTAATAAATTATTGGTGGAGTTGTGAACAGATCCAATCATTTTGGAGAGCAATTTCCAACTATGTCCAAAGGGCAGTCAAATTGTGTATACCCTCCTAGGTCAGTACCACTACTGGGTCTCTATCCCAGAGTGATGATTAAAAAAAAAAGACAAAGGACCTACATGTATAAAAATATTTTAAATAACTTCTTGTGGTTGCAAAGTATTAGAAACTGAGAGAATCATCACATTCAATTTGGATCAATGTATACCATGGAAACAAAGTAAAAACTAGCAAATTACCTTCTATGGGGGGTGGGGGGAGGGAAGTAAGATTAGAGGGAAATTTGTAAAACTCAAAATAAATAAAATCTTTAAAAATAAAAAAAAGAAATTGAATGTCCTTCAGTTGGTAAATGACTGAACAAATGTGGTATATCAATGTAATGGAATACTATGTATCATAAGAAATAACGGGGCAGCTAGGGGGCAGAGTAGATAGAGAACTGGCCCTGGAATTAGGAGTACCTGAGTTCAAATTTGGCCTCAGCTACTTAATAATTACCTAGCTATGTGACCTTGGGTAAGTCACTTAACCCATTGCTTTGCAAAAAAAAAAAAAAACCAAGCAGGTAGATTCTAGAAAAACTTGGAAAGACTGACAAAAAATGTGAAATGAGTAGAACCAGAAGAATAGTGCATAGTAATGGTAAAACTGTACAGCCATCAGAATTGTACAATTGATATAGCTCTTCTCAGCAATACAATGACCCAAGATAATTTCAAAAGACTCATGGTAGAAAATGCTATCCCTATCCAGAGAAAGAATTGATGGAGTATGAAAGCAAATCAAAGAATACTATTTTCATGTAGTTTACTTTTTTCATAGTTTTTGTTTGTAAATATTTTTTCAAACTTTTTTCTTTCACAACATGACTAATATGGAAATAGTTATTACATGATTGCACATATATAAAGTATATCAATTTTTTACTGTCTTAGGAGGAGGGGAGGAATGAAAATTTGTAACTCAAGATTTTATGAAAAATGAATGTTAAAAATTATCTTCACATGTAATTGGAAAAAATAAAATACATTAAAAATGTTTTACTCCACATACCAAAAAAAGACCTTCATCCAGGTTTCCATTTGGCTGATCTAAAAGAAAATGACACATTGACACAAAAAGAAAATGACCTAATATCCAACCAACTAATGTGGATAGGGTTCTAGTCACTATTTGCCATGTGGTCCTAGTCAAGATACTTAACTATTCTAGGCCTCAATTTCTTCATCTAAAAAAGTAGGAGAAATACCTGCATGCTTGGTCTATCAGTAATTTACGTGAGGCACTGTGCTAAGGATTAAAGATACTAAAAAAGAATCCCTGCTTTCAATGGAGAAAGACAATACAAAAAAGGCAAATGGAGGTTGAGAAAAAGGAGGATGGGGAGAGGATTGAGAAAGGTACCCTACCCAGGGATATGGTAGGACAAACCAAAAGTCCCAAAGTAGAGCAAACTGTTAAGAAATGAGATATTCTAGGGGCAGCTAGGTGGCATAGTGGATAAAGCACCAGCCCTGGAGTCAGGAGTACCTGGGTTCAAATCTGGTCCCATACACTTAATAATTACCTAGCTGTGTGGCCTTGGGCAAGCCACTTAACCCCATTTGCCTTGCAAAAAAAAAAAACCTAAAAAAAAAAGAAATGAAATATTCTGAACTAAGCCCCTCCTCAAATGGAGGTGGATTTCATGGCTTCACCTTGCAATCATAGGGATAAGGAATGGTAATGAGGTTTAGGGTCAAGATTGATGAGATCTTGCAGGATGATTGCACTACAACAATCAAGGCAGATAGTCAATCATATTAGCACTATTAACAGGACAGTTTGGGAGCTATAATGGAAATCAAACCTATTCTAAGGCTGTCTGAGGACAGTTGAATAAAAGCATGAAAAGCTAGACCACTGGGTTAGTGTTAAGGCTGAAACGAAGTCAGGTGAGACCTATTTGTAGTGGAGCAGGGAGGCTCTGGGGAGTTTATTTCCTGTATAATGTGTGTTATGAAGTAGTTTTATGCATTGGGTTATGCTATAAACTTCCTGAAGCTTTGGGTGATAATGACTCTTTGTCACAAGGTCAAGAACAGCTATATTCTTAACATTGTCATCCTTTCTGGGAAAGAATTGTCAAGGTGCCAGAGAAAAGGCAAACCCTCAGACAAGGAATGGAAAAAATCTCATCTTCGGAAGAGGGGAAAGGGAAGGGCCAAGACTGAAGTCACAAAAGGAAAAACGAAGTTGGACTGATATCAATGTCTGTTTAATCAAAGGGACCAAGATGAGAGGAAGTTGAGGCTAGGACATGAATACTGAATCAAGACACATAGGACATTTTGAAGGAACTGACCAATTGTCTGACTCAGTTCCCTAAAGCTTAGGACTCCGTGTGTGTTTGTGTGTGTGTGTGTGTATTTGTGTATTTGTGTTGGGGGGGATGTGTTTTGTGGCAGTTGATTACATTCCCTACTCTGTTTTGCTGAGACACCATGACCCAGGACAGGATTTGCCATGCTACACTCCTGAGTCAGTTATATGCCAGTCACACCTTGAGCTCAGATTTCACTTCTTCCTCCAGAATGACTCTCTAAATATTGATACTGTGACTTAACAGAATGATAGAAAACCACTATCAATTCGGGATTATACATTGGTTCCCATATCCTCATATACCTTCAAGGAATACTAGGTATTAGAGATGCTCTTTTACCTCTAAATCAAGGATCTCCCAAGCATTTTATTTTAATTTTTTGTAATCAACCAAAATCCACCATCTTTCCTTCATTCCACCTCTGCCTTGAATGAGAAAGAAAAACAAAATACACACACACACACACACACACACACACACACACACACACATATATATATACATATATGTATGTATATATATGTATTCAAGCAAGACTAATTTCTATATTGGCCATGTGCAAAAAAGGTACATCTCAATGGTTAGTTATTGTGATAATCAGAGTTCCTAAATCTTTTAAAGCTGTTTTCTTTTTATAATACTGTTGTCATTGTATCCATTGTTCTCCTGTTTCTGCTCACTTTACTTCCTAGGGAGGAAGTCAAGATGATGGAGTGAGAGCCATAAAGAGCACCAGACTTAATTCTCATTAGGAAAGCCAAGAAAAAGTCATAGTGAGTCATTTTTCTAGGTCAGGGCAACGTAGCATAGGACACTAGGATAGGTTAGACAGGAGTGAAGTGTAGCAGCAGCAGCAGTGAAGCAATTGGCTGAAATGGCACAGGTCTGGAGTAATTGCAGTAGTGATAAAGAGTAACCCAAAGATGGTAAAAGAACTGAACACCTGTGCAAAAGGAGATCCTGGGACAGCTAGGTGGCATAGTAGATAGAGGACCTAAATTCAAATCCAGTCTCGGATATTTAATAATTACCCATCTGTGTAAACTTAGACAAATCACTTAATTCCATTGTCTTACAAAAACAGAGAGAGAGAGAGAGAGAGAGAGAGAGAGAGAGAGAGAGAGAGATCATAGGGGACCTTTGTGCTACCACTCCTAACAAAAACAGATGCTACCTGACAACTCTATTGACCATTACTGAGTTTTGGATCACAGTTATGGGAAAAGGACAGTTCCAGAGGGGAGCAATCACTATTAGGAAAGGGGCAATGATCCTACCTGTTGTATAAGATATAAGAAACCAATTGCAGAACCATAGCCATGTGTCTCTGAGTCTAAGAACAAGAGGATTTAGTTCTAACCTTTATCCTTACACCTAAGTCTGAAGTAGAATAAAACAGAAAAAGAGACCAAAAGCAAAGGGGAACTAGTAATTCAGTCACTAACACCATGGAACCTCTAGCACACAAAAGCTGACCGAATTCAGTCGCAGTCTAAGGAAACCCAACCACACATAAACCAATAGGCCCAAACTAGGTCAGGAATTTACAGACTAGAAAGGGAATGAACAGACCTCTCCCTATGGTACAATACTCTGGAAGTACTAAAAACTAACAAGCCCCCCAGATTGATCCATGAATGCAATAAGAAATAAAAGACAAAAGGTCAGACCAGGATTATCCCAAGAAATGAAAAGAGCCTAACACTACCAAAGTCCAAAATCAAGAAGTAGTCTGAAAAAAATGAACAAAGAAAAAGCTACTGAAGTAACAAGGAAGCTCAAGAGCAACACAGAAGATAATTACTTGAAATATCTATGAGCAAAGCCTTTAATAAAAATGCAGATGGAAATGAGGCCTCCAAAATCCTAAAAGAGTGAAGAGATTATTTTTTAAAGAGCAAAAAATTATTCAAAATTCAAATAAGTATAGTAGAGAATAAATTGGTCAAAGAAATGAAAACTATTAAATAAAATGAAGAACTTAGTTAAAAAGGTACCAAAAAATTGGAAAAAAAAACCTTTAAAAGCAGAATGGGGGGTGAGGAACAGAGCCAAGATTGGAGTAAGGGCAGGAATTCCCACAAGCTCTTCCCAGACCACTACAAATACATTTAAATAATGACAATAAACAAATTCTAGAGTGGCAGACCTCACAAAAAGATTGAGTAAAACAATTTTCCAGCCCAGAAGAACTTGGAAGAACCAAGGGAAGGGTCTGTTGCATTGGGTTAGAAAAGGTCTTCAGTGCAGCTGCCAGAATGACATGCTCCAGCCATCCAGGAACAGTCCAGGGGTTGCCTGGTCCCCTGTGACACCTGGGTCTCTAGCAGCAGCAGCATAAGCAACAGTTTCCAGACCTCTCATCCCAGGGATTGTCAAGGAAAACTTGAAAGGTCAGTGGGAAAACTCTGCCACACCAGAGTGAGCACAGAGCCCAGTCCTGCTCAAGCCTCAGCACAAACCCAGCCCCGGGAACCAGGAGCAGACCTGGGGAGCCACCAGGCAGGGATCCACCTGTCTATTGCATCCAGAGCTCTCAGCCCACGAATGATAAGGGGGTAGAGGGAGACCGCAGAGGTCTATTTGCTATCACTGAGGCAGCACTATTGCTTAACACATACTGAGATCCAGGTCACAGTCTGGGGTCCCAGTCCTAGGAAAAGGAACTTTACTGCCACAGGAACAGGGACCCTCCTCACAGTTCCAGGGCAGAGAAGAGTGCTTGTGGTCATCCACAGACCAGAACACAGGCCAGAGAACAGTCAGAGACTCTCAAGAACTTGAAGGAATTGAGGTCCCTGGAGGGTGTGCCTTGAAAACAGTTGCAAAAATCTTCAAAGCTTGGGATAGTGCATCTCTCCTGGAAGCAGATCCCCACCTTAACAAAGAGCTAAAATCAAGTCTTAGGCTGGGAAAATGAGCAAGCAACAGAAGGAAAAAAAAAAGACGATCATAGACAATTACTTTGGTCCTGTGGAGGACCAAAACGCACACTCAGATACTAGCAAGCTTAAAGCTTTTGTATCCAAATTCTCCAAGAAAAATATGAATTGGCCTCAGACTAGGGAAGAGCTCAAAAATAATTTTGAAAATCAAGTAAGGGAGGTAGAGGAAAAAATGGGAAGGGAAATGGGAGTGATACAGGTTAGTGAAGGAATTATCGAAAAATACTGAAATAAAAAAGAATCTTAAAAATCAGTTTAGGTCAAATGGAAAAAGCAGTCCACAAAGCCAATGAGGAGAAGAATGCCTTTAAAAAGGCAGAATTGACCAGATAGAAAAGCAGATACAAAAACTTATTGAAGAAAATAATTTCTTCAAATGTAGAATTGAGCTAAGGGAAGCTGATGACTCTGTGAGAAATCAAGAAACAATAAAACAAAACCAAAAAAAATGAACAACTAGAAGAAAATATGAAATATCTCATTGGAAAAACACCTGACCTGGGAAAACAGATTCAGGATAGATAATTTAAAAAATTATTGGACTACCTAAAGTCATCACAAGACCCTAGAATTCATTTTTAAAGAAATTCTCCAAGAAAATTGCCCTGATATCCTAGAAACAGAGAGTAAAATAGAAATCAAAAGAATCCATTGATTACCTCCTGAAAGAGATCCCAAAATGAAAACTGCCAGGAATATTATAGCCAAATTCCAGAATTCCCAAGTCAAGGAGAAAATATTACAAACAGCCAGAAAGAAACAATTCAGATTTCGTAGAGCTACAGTCAGGATAAACAAGATTTAGCAGCGTCTACATTAAGTTTCATAGGGTTTGGAATATGATATTCTGGAAGGCAAAAGATCTTGGATTACAACCAAGAATCAATCATCCAGCAAAACTAAACATACTCTTTCAAGAAAAAAGATAAATATTCAATGAAATAGGGGACTTTCAAACTTTTCTGAAGAAATGACCAGAGATGAACAGAAAGTTTAACCTTCAAGTGCAGGACTCAGGTGAAGCATAGAGAGAGTGAATGGGAAGGGCAAATTATGAGGGACTTAATGCTGTTGAGCTGCTTGTTTTCCTATATTGGAAGGTGATACTGAAAACTCATATGAACCTTCTCATTTATTAGGGCAGATATAGACAAGGCACAGGAGGGAACTGAATTTGAAGATATGATATATTAAAAAAAATGGAGTTAATGGACAAGAAAGGAATGTACATGGGAGAAAAGGAAAGGAGACGTTAAATGGTGTAAGTTATTTCACATAAAAGAAGTAAGGAAAAGCTTTTGCAATGGAGTGGAAGAGGAGGATGGTGAAGGGAACAAGTGAGCCTTTATTCTCGTTGGAAGTGGCTCAGAGAGGAAATAACATGCTCATTCAATTAGGTATAGAAATCTATCTCACCCTAGAGGAAAATAGGAGAGGAAAAGGATGGGGAAAAGGAGACAGGTAGAGGTGAGGGGCTATAGGTAATAGAAGAGAGGGAAGATTGTGGGAGAGGATAATCAGATTCAACACACTTTTGAGGAGGGACAGGGTGAAAGAAGAGAGAATAGAGTAAATGGGGGTAGAGGGGGAATAAGATGGAGGGAAATACAGCTAGCAATACTACTGTGGGTAAAAAATATTGAAGCAATTTCTCTGATGGACGAATGCTAAAGAAAGAGTTGATGTTATCTGAATACAGACTGAAGCACACTTTTTTATTATTTTTCTTGAGATTTATTTCTTTGTGGGGAGGGAATTATGTCTACATTTACATGATTATTGTAATGTGTTTTTTTTTGCAAGGCAATAGGGTTAAATGACTTGCCCAAGGTCACTTATGTAATTATTAAGTGTCTGATCCACATTTGAACTCAGGTCCTCCTGACTCTAGGGCTGGTGCTCTATCCGCTATGCCACCTAGCTGCCCCAACATGATTATTGTAGTAAAAGAAAGAGTTTTGTTCATTGTGAATTGATCAGCCAAGATGGATGCAGCTCCTCTCAGCAGTTCAGAGATCAAGGATAATCCTGGAAGACACATTTAATAGACAATGCCATCCACATCCAGACAAAAAAAAGAAAAACCCCAAAAAACCCCACAAAATCCAAATGAACACTATGTTCACTTTTTAAAAATTTTCTACTATGTTTTTCCTTCCTATCCCATGGTTTTCTTTCTTTTCCCTTAGTCCTAATTCCTTACACACAAAATAACTAATATGTAAACATATTTAACACATGTGAACTTATACAACATTCACTAGACTAACTCTTCAAGGAGATGGGTAGGAAGGGAGGATAGAAGAAAATTGTGAAACTTATAAATATGCAAGTAGATGAATAGTGAAAAACTTTCATAACATATAGTTGAAAAAATAAAATAAAATACCAACCAAAAAAAAGAAGCAGAATTGGTTAAATGGTAAATTAGGTATAAAACCTCACTGAAGAAAGTAACTATTAAAAATTACAATTGGCCATGTGGAAGAGACATGACTTCATGGGACACCAAGAAGAAACAAAGTCAGAATACTGAAAAAATATAAGAAAATGTGAGATATAATAACTGACCTGGGAAATGGATTGAGAAAGGATAATTAAAGAATCATTGGATGACCTAAAATTCATCATATGTCAAGGAATTATAAAGGAAAACTGTCCATATATCTTAGAACTAGGGGGCAAAGTAGAAATTAAAAGAATTCACAGGTTCCTCCCTGAAAGAAATCCTAAACTGAAAATATCAAGGAATATAAAAGTCAAAGTCCAGGATCACACAAGATTTAGCAGCTGCTTTTTTCTTTTTTTTTATTTTTTTTTCAACTATATGTAAAGATAATTTTTAATTCATTTTATAAAGTTTTCTCTTTCCCACCTTCCCCTTACCCTACCCTAGTATGGCAAATAAAATCTTTAGGCAAAATGCAATTCCCATTCTTATTAAAAATACTAGAAAGTATACTAATAAATAGACCTTTTTTTTTTAAGGTTTTTTTGTAAGGCAACGATGTTAAGTGGCTTGCCCAAGGCCACATGGCTAGGTAATTAGTGTGTCTGAGGCCGGATTTGAACTCAGGTACTCCTGACTCCAGGGCTGGTGCTCTATCCACTATACAACCTAGCCACCCCATAGACCTTTTTTTTTTTTAGTTTTTTTGCAAGGCAAATGGGGTTAAATGGCTTGCCCAAGGCCACACAGCTAGGTAATTATTAAGATATAATTAAGATATAAATATATAAGATATAACTGAATCATTTATACATTCTTAGAGTTTCTTTTGTTTAGAAATTAATCCATTCTTTTTGGGGGGGACTTTTAGAAAGATTTTATTTTTTTTGAATTTTATAATTTTCCCCCTAATCTTGCTTCCCTCCCCCTACCCCCACAGAAGACAGTCTGTTAAGTCTTTTTTTCTTTTTAATTTTTTTTTGCAAGACAAATGGGGTTAAGTGGCTTGCCCAAGGCCACACAGCTAGATAATTATTAAGTGTCTGAGGCAGGATTTGAACTCAGGTACTCCTGACTCCAGGGCTGGTGCTCTAACCACTGTGTCACCTAGCTGTCCCCTAGTCTGTTAGTCTTTACATTGTTTCCATGATATACATTAATCTAAATTAATCCATTTATTAATCTACTCTCCCTCTAATTCTCCCTTTTCTCTTTTCCTCTTTCCCTCTTATTTCTCTGTTGAGTATAATAAATTTCTGTATCCATCTCTCTATATGTGTTTATGTTCTTTCTCCTCTGACAAGTTCAAATGAGAGTAAGGTTCAAATGTTGTTCTCCTCACCCTTTCCTTCTTCTTTATGTATACATTTGCTTGTATACCTCAATTATGTGAAATCATTTTCCCTAATCTTGAATGAATAGACCATTTCCTTAGCTGGTACTTGGACTCCAAGAGACTTGAGTTCAAATTCTGTTACTTCAAATCCTCAGACAATTACTAGTGCTGTGACCATGGGCAAATCACTTAACCTCTACCTGTGCTTTGGTTTCCTCAACAGTAAAATAGGGATAGTAATAGTATCTATTTCCCAGAGTGATTGGGTTTAAAATGAGATAATCTCTAAACTCTTTACAAACTTAAAGGGATTATATAAATGTTAGCTGTCAATAAAGACAATGAATTCTCAGTTTTTCAACAACTTCCTAGACCAAAAGTGCCTTCTTTCCATCAGTCATTCCATGTTGTTTAACAGTTATTATTTTTAGTTCGGTGATTTTCATCTTCACATTCTTTTGGAAATCTAATATAGATGAATGGCTAGAAGCAAAGATGTGAATGCAGTTTATACCCTAGAATAAAGGTATGCAGATAAATATTTAGCATCCAACTGTCTTGGAAAAAATATACATATGTCCAACAAAACCCAACAGTAAGAAATAGAATGAGAAATTGAATTTAAAGTATCTATAGCCAAAATAAAATACTTGGGAATCTACCTGCCAAGACAAACACAATTACAAAACACTTTTCCCACAAATAAAGTCAGATATAAATAACTGGAAAAATGTCAATTGCTCATGGTTAGGCCAAGCTAATGTAATACAAATGACAATTCTACCTAAACTAAATTATCTGTTCAGTGCCATACCAATCAAACTATCAAAAAATATTTTATAGAGATAGAAAAAATAGTAACAAAACTGGGACATCACTGTTGGTAGAATTGTGACCTAATCCAAACATTCTGGAGAGCAATTTGGAACTATGCCCAAAGGGCAATAAAACTGATTACACCCTTTGATCCTGAAATACTAGATCTATATCCCAAAGTGATCATAAAAAAGGAGAAAGGACTCACATGGACAAAAATGTTTCTAGCAATTCTTTTTTGTGGTGGCAAGGAATTGGAAATTGATGGGATGTCCATCAACTGGAGAATGATTGAACAAGCCAAATGGTATAGGAATGTTATGGAGTATTATTGTTGTGTAAGAAGTCATGAGTGATCTAATTTAAGAAAAGCCTGGTAAGACTTGTATGAACTGATACTAAGTGAAGCGACCAGAACCAGGAGGACATTGTACACATTAACAGCAATGTTGTGAGATGATTGATCAACTATGATGGACCTTTAAGCAATTCATTGATCAAGGACAATCCTGAGAGACCTATTATGGAAATGCTATCCATAATTACAGGAAAAACTATAAAGTCTGAATGCAGAGCAAATCATATAATGTTCACTTTTTAAACCTTTTTTTCCTTTCTCATGATCTTCCCCCCCAATTCCTTCTTCACAAGAGAACTGACATGGAAATACGTTAAACATAATTGTACATGTACAACATTGACCATACCTGAAAACGTTTGTCTCTTTCTGCATTTAAAGTCCATCACCTCTATAAGGAAATGAATGGAAGTGATTCTTTTGTTCTCTTAGTTTATCACTGCAGTGATCAGAATTCTGAACTTTTATATATTTTTGCTTTAATTTTTAATCATTCAATAAATTATTCTTCTAGTTCTTCTCCCTTGCACTTGAAGCAGAATAGAGTCCAGCTATGATTTAGTAGTATATAAGGATCATATATTTAGTAATGAAAGGGGACTTAGAAATGTCTAGTTCAGCATTCTCATTTTGCAGGTAAAAAAATCTCGGAGAGGTAAAAATTCTTGCCCAGGTAACAAAGATGGTCATTAGAAGAGCCAGGATTTGAACACAGAAAAGTCCTTGGGTCTATAGATTTTAAGTGACTTGTCTAGGACTCAGAGCTCACTTAGGTAAATAGATAATCACTCTGGATGATTGCTGTTGCCATGCCTGGTAGGAGTTGGAGAATGGAGAGAATTCACCTTCCTCCTCAACTATAAATATAAGGGAGAGAAGCAGAGTCATAAAGTAAATATCCCAAAGGTAGGAGTGAAGCCTTTATTTTTTCATAGTCTACAGAGGGGTAAGATTCCTGTTAACACCTCTTCCAATCTTCTTCATCAGAGGAACCAAAGGAACAAGGGGACTAATCGGGAGTTACTCAGTGGGTCATTTCCTTTTTTTTCCCCCTTTTTTTGGTTTGTGTTTTTTTTTAACTTGGAAGTACTATAAAGAATCCAAAAGCAAGGATCTCAGACCCATCAATGTAATATAATGTATTTCTTATACATTTTATTAAACTATTAAGCACTTAGAAGCAATGTGTTAGTAGTTAGAGGACTGGATTTTGAGATAAGGAACAACTGGATTCAAACTGTCTCATGCTTATCAACTGTGTGAGACCTGAAAAAGTAATATAACCTGTCAATGCCTTCAGTCAGCTAGCTTTCTAATACTATGAATGCCAGAACAGTTTTTAGTTTGCATTAGTAGAGAAAGTTCTCTATAATGATGAAAGCAGTACTCCCCAGCCCCCCAAAAAGACAGGCACCTGTGTGCCTATGCTGTGAACTTAGTAAGTAGTAAATAAACATTTATTCAGGTCTAATATAGATTCGATGTAGAACTGTCTCAAATATTTTTGAGTCTAAATAAACTATATAAACTGAATCTCTTATATCCACATCTTTATTTGCCCCATAAATTATTCAAATATAAATTCAGTTGATAAAAACCATGTTTCTAATCCTTAAATAAACTCTGTGCACCTCAGTGTGGTCAACTTTACATCTTCATTCAGATCCATTGTACAATGAATGCAGGGCAATCCTATCCAAATACATAGTTCACTAGTTCTAACCTATGCTTATTTTGTCAGACTAAACCAGATGTCTATGAATTCAAAGCAAGGGCATTTAATGAAATAGAAAACCTAGAGTCAGGAATTTGAAACTCTTGTACTACTTTCTGCCACCAGAAAACCTTCCCCCCCCCCACCCAAGGATCACTCTTCCCATTTCCCAATTAACCATTCTTTTCTCCAGAATACAAAGATTTGAGATAAATCATGCTGAGTTAGCTGGAGCTCTTGGAAATAATGGGCTTCTCTGCCTAGGAACCAGAAGATCATCCTGGGAGAACTGAGAGCTTCTCAGCCTTAGAACTAGAGATGATGCTAGAGTTCAGTATCCAGTCATCATTTTCTGTTTTCTTCACCTAATTCCTTTATTTCTTCATCCCTATATTTCATTCTTTGTAGGATTTTCTCTTCTTATGAATTGTTCATAATAACTAATCCATAGCCCTTTAGCATAGTGCCTGGCTCATAGAAAGCATTTGTTAAATATTTATTGTGGTGATGATGATGATGTACCTACAACTTTACATGCATTTACTTTTCTGAGCTATGCAAAAATGTGGTAAGATTAATACCAAAGAATTTACTACCCCTTTTAAATGACTTGCCCACAAACATGATGGTCATTAATGGTTGAGGAGGGATTTGAACCCAGGTTCTGGTCTTCAGCTTCAAGACACTTTGTGTACATGTCGCTTAATGAAAGACAACAAGAAGCCTGGCACAACTTCCATTGCACCAGCATAGGGCAACTTCCACCTCCTATTGTGCTTGCCAGTCTGATCTTTTCTTCCTGAAGTGAAAAGAATCTCTGGTGCAAAGAGGAGCAAAGTATATATATATATATATATATATATATATATATATATATATATATATATATATATATATATATATATATATATATATCCAATTCCTCAACCTACACACACCAGGAGCTACTCCTTCAAGCCTGCTTCACTATAATTTATTAATTTTCTTCCTCTCCCTCTGCCTCCCCTTATCCTACTCTTTGCTGCAATATGACCACAAATCCTTTAATACTTTAATTCTCATCCAGGCTATCTGTACTCCTCTTTTCCCCATCTTGACCCATGATGAACCAATAAAATTCTAGGGGTTATAGTAAGTGTTCAGGAAAAGTTAGAACCTCTGGTGTGAGGATTTTCTGAGCCCTTTTCAAGGCTATTATTCTAGCTTTGCTGTCTGCCTGTTACCTAACTTTCACCTGTGATTTCAAGGACCTGTTGCAGTTGCCCTGGTCACACCTGGCACCCATCAGGGCAGATGCCTTAAATCAGGTTCAGAGTAACTGATAAGCCTCAAACCCATTAGTGAGTTAGCCAGATTTCTAACTCAAGAACATGAAGACTTCTGGAAGAATTGGCAGATGAGAGCAATTAGTTTCATGCTGTGAACTCAGTAAGTAGTAATGAAGCAGATGGAAGTGTAGTGCTTAGAATTTGGTTAGCTATCAAAGATACCAAGACACTGCATCCCAGGCCATTAGTTTATTTCTTTTGGGATACAGACTTGGTAGTGGTAGCTAGATCAAAAATTATGCATAGTTCTATAGTCCTTTTGGCATTACTTGTAATTGTTCTACTAAATGGTTGAATTAGTTCCCAACTCCACCAATAGTACATTAATGTCTCATTTTCCCTTATCTTCAACATTTGTCATTTTCATTTTCTGTCCTATTAGCCAAACTAATAGGTATGAGTTAGTAACTTCAGAATTGTTTTAATTTGCATTTCTCCAGTTAATAGTGATTTAGAGCATTTTTTCATATGATTGTAGATAGCTTTGATTACTTCATCTAAAAATGATTTCTTTTGATCATTTATTAATTGGGGACTGGCTTTTATTTTTATAAATTTGATTCAGTTTTCAATATGTTTGAGAAATGAGACCTTTTTCAGAGAAAGTTGCTTCAAAATCTTTTACACTGTTACTACTGCTAATGTATTTCCCTCCATCCTATTCTGTCTCCTCATTTATTCTATTCTCCTCTCCTTTCACCCTGTCTCTTCTCAAAGATGTTTTGCTTCTGACTACTCCTACCCCAATCTACCCTCCCTTCTATCATCCACCCCCTTTCCTTATCTTCCTCCTCTCCTACTTTCTCGTAGGGTAAAATAGAGTTCTAGATCCAAATAAGAGGGTATGTTTGTACCATTGTGATGAGTATAAGGTTGACTCATTTTCTTTCATCTCCCCCTTCTTTTCCTCCACTATAAAATCTTTTTTAAAACCTCTTTTATGTGAATTTACCCCATTCTACATCTCCCTTCCCTTTCTCCAAGTACATTTCTCTCTCACTTTTAATTTAATTTTATATTTTCATATTCAACTCATACCCATACTCTATATATACTCCTTCTAACTATCCTAATAATGAGAAAGAGCCTATGTAAGTAAGAATGTAAACAGTTCAACCTTATTAAACCCCTTGTGATTCCCCTTTCCTATTTATCTTTTTATGCTTCTCTTGAATCATGATTTGAGAGTAAAATTTTCTATTCAGCTCTGGACTTTTTTTTTATCAAGAATACTTGAAAGTCCTCTATCTTATTGAACATTAATTTTCCCCCCTCAAGAATTATATTCAATTTCATTGAATAGGTAATTCTTTATCATAATCCTACAATAATTCTAATCCATTTGCCCTCCAGAATATCATATTCCAAGTCCTCTGATTCTTTCATTTAGAAACTGTTATATCTTATGTTATTTTGATCATGCCTTTATAATACTTGAATTGTTTCTTTCTAGTTTCTTGACCTGGATGCTCTGCAACTTGGCTGTAATATTCCTGGGAGTTTTCATTTTGGGATCTTTTTAAGGGGGTGATTGATGGATTGTTTCAATTTTATTTTGCTCTCTGATTCTAGAATATCAGTTCAGCATTTTTTTTATTGTTTTTTGAATTTAACAATTTTCCCCCAATCTTGTTTCCCTTCCCCAGCCTCACAGAAAGCAGTATGATAGTCTTCACATTGTTTCCATGCTATAGATTGATCAAAATTGAATGTATTGAGAGAGAAATCATATCCTTAAGGAAAAAATAAAACACAAGAGATAGCAAAATTACATGATACCTTTATAAAATTGAAAGTAATAGTCTTTAGTCTTTGTTTAAACTCCACAATTCTTTCTTTGGATTTAGATGGTATTCTCCTTCACAGATACCCTAAAATTGTCCCTGATTGTTGCACTAATGAAATGAGCAAGTCCATTAAGACTGATTATTAACACCATGTTGCTATTAGGGTATACAATGTTCTGCTTCTGCTAATCTCGCTCAGCATCAGTTCATGCAAATCCTTCTAGGTTTCTTTGAATTCCCATCCTTCCTGGTTTCTAATAGAACAATAGCATTCCATCACATACATATACCACAATTTGTTCAGTTGTTCAGTTCACTCAATTTTCAATTCTTTGCCACCACAAACAGAGCTCCTATAAATATTTTTGTACAAGTGATGTTTTTACCCTTTTTCATGATCTCTTCAGGGTATAGACCTATTAGTGGTATTTATTGCTGGATCAAAGGATACACACATTTTTATTGCACTTTGGGCATAATTCCAAATTGTTCTCCAGAAAGACTGGATGAGTTCACAGCTCCACCAACAATGCATTAGTGTCCCAGATTTCCCATGTCCTTTCCAATGTTGATCACTGTCTTTTCTGGTCATATCTGCCAGTCTGAGAGGTGTGAGGTAGTACTTCAGAGATGCTTTAATTTGCATTTCTCTAATCAGTAATGATTTAGTGCAATTTTTCATTTGACTGTGGATCTCTTTGATTTCCTCATCTGTGGCTTGTTTTTTTTTTTTTTATAAATTTGACTCAGTTCTCTATATATTTTAGAAATGAGTCCTTTGTCAGAAACGGTAGTTCTTTTGATCTCGGTTACAGTGGTTTTGTTTGTACAAAAGCTTTTTAATTTAATGCAACCAAAATTATCTAGTTTGTTTTTAATGATGTTTTCCATCTCTTCCTTGGTCATAAACTGCTTCCCTTTCCATAGATCTGACAGGTAAGCTATTCCTTAATCTCCTAGTTTGCTTATAATATTGTTTTTTATGTCTAAATCCTGTACCTGTTTTGATCTTATCTTGGTATAGGGTGTGAGATGTTGGTCTAATCCAAGTTTCTTCCATACTAACTTCCAATTTTCCCAACAGTTTTTATCAAAGAGAGAGTTTTTATCCCAATACCTGGATTCTTTGGGTTTATCAAACAGCAGATTATTATAATCATTTCCTGCTATCTCTTTTGCACCTAGTCTATTTCACTGATCTACCACTCTATTCCTTAGTGGATACCAGGCAGTTTTGATGACTGATGCTTTATAACATGATTTTAGATATGGTAGGGTTAAGCAGGGCAGTATTCTTGATAATTTCTTGAAAGATGATATATAGGCTCTTTTTCTGATAATGATTTTCAATTAGTCCATTCATTTTTTAAATTATCTCTCCTGAATCTATTTTACAGGGCAGTTGTTTTTCATTGAGATATTTTACATTGCCTTTTTTTTTCACTTTTTTGGTTTTGTTTTATTGTTTCTCTATTTTTCATAAAGTCATCAACTTTCATTTGACTCAATTCTAATTTTTTTTTTAGGTTTTTGCTAGGCAATGGGATTAAGTGACTTGACCAAGGCCACACAGCTAGATAATTATTAAGTGTCTGAGGCCAGATTTGAACTCAGGTACTCCTGACTCCAGGGCCAGTGCTCTATCCACTGTGCCACCTAGCCACCCCACTCAATTCTAACTTTTAAGGAACTATATTTTTTCAGTGAGTTTTTGTATCACTCTTTCCATTTGGTCAAATCTACTTTTTAAAGTATTCTCCTAATTGGTTTTTTGTACCCCTGTTACCATTTGGCCTAAGCTAATTTTAAAGATATTATTTTCTTCAGTATTTTTTGTCTTCTTTACCAACCTATTGACTTATTTTCCATGATTTTCTTGCATCATTCTTATTTCTCTTCCTTTACCTCTCTAGCTTGATTTCAGAATCTTTTTGAGCTATTCTATATTTTTCTTGGAGGCTTTGGATGGAGGTACTTTGATTTTGCTATTTTCTTCTGAGTGTGTGTTTTGATCTTCCTTGTCACCACAGTCACTGGTAACTTCCCATGGTCAGATTTTTTTTTTCCTATTCTTTGCTCATTTTCCTATTACTTGACTTTTAATTCTTTGTTAAAGTATGACTCTCCTGCCAGGATGGAAGGTGCACTGTCTCAAACTTAAAGGATTTTTTTGCAGTTATTCTCAGAGATGTTTCTAGGGAACTGTAAGTTTTCATTTCTCAATCATGATCTAAGGAAAGATATTTAGTATTCTCCTGTGGCCTATGACCACAAGAACTCTTTTCTGCCCTGGAACTGTGGGGAACTTCTCCATTCTGGTTGCAAGTTTTGGTGTGCTAGTGATCCTCCTCACCCTGGGACTGCCACCTGTGACCTGTCTCTGAATATGGGCAAAGCAATAGAGTTCTGCCTCAGTGCTAATAAAGAAATCTCCTGTAATCTCCTAATGATTAGTTATTTGACACCCCCATCTTCTGAGGGCTGAGAGATCTGTCTAGAAACTACCACTGTTGGACTACATTCAGATCCTAATCTCAGTCTAGGCCTCCCCAATAGAATAGCAGCCCCCCCCCCACCTCAGCCCCATGGCAGAGGGGGGCACTTCTGGTCATTCACAGACCAGGAGGGAGGACAGAGCCTCACACACTGAGACCCTTGTGGGAGTGTCCCAAAAGTTCAGGAAGCACCCCAAAACCAGGCCCAAGCTGGGAAAATGTGCAAGCAAAGAAATAAGAGGAAGACCATTGAGAAATATTTTGCAAATGAGCCCAAGAAGGATCAAAATACTCAGTCTGAAGATGAGGAAACACAAGCTCCTGCATCTAATGACTCCAAGAAAAAAAACAGAAATTGAGCTCAGGCTATGACAGAGCTCAAAAAAGACTTTGAAAATCAAATAAGGGAGTTGGAAGAAAAACTGGGAAAAGAAAGGAGAGAGATGCAGGAAAAACATGAAAACGAAGTCAGCAGCTTAGTCAAGGAAATCCAAAAAAATGCTGAAGAAAAAACCAGCTTAGGTCAAATGGATAAAACAGTTCAAAAAGTTATTGAGGAGAAGAATGCATTAAAAAGCAAAATTGGACAGATGGAAAAAACAGATAAGAAACTATCACTGTTGCCATTGATTCAGTTGCTTCAGGTATGTACCTGATTTGCTGGGGTCAAACAAATTCCTTGCTAAAATGCACACCTCTTTCACCCTGGTGCAATAGACCTTCTCTTCAAACTTACTAAGTTGTCTTTGCCTAGAAAATTGTTCTTTTTGTGGGTTCTGACACTACAATTTGTTTAGAGTCATTATTTAAAGGTATTTGGAAAGGTATGGGAAGAACTCAGGCAAATCCCTGCCTTTACTTCACTATCTTGGCTCCATCTGAATATTTTATTTTTCCAAGCATGAGAAACTTGCTAGAAATGATGTTTTTCTTTGATTTTACTATCTGATTCAGTACATGTGTTTAGATTTGCTATACTGTATTTTTCCTCCTCTTACTTAGTTATCTTTTGCTCCAAAGGGTGGTTTTCTGTGTGGGAATGGAGAGAGGGAGAAGAATATATTTGGAAATAAAGGTGATTCCAAAACAAACGTTAACAATATAAATTAAAAATAAAGTTATATTAAGCTTCATAGGCAACTTCATAGAAGAAAAGCTGGTTACAAAAAGAGTTGTTTAGTCCTCACAAGTACAACCTTCTGTAATTAAGAAACATTGCTAAAGGGAAGAATTATAGCTCTCCTCAGAAGGTAGAGAGAGGTTTATTAACTACATGACAGGAGATTCTCTTCTCCCTCCCCAGTGGATGTAGAATATAGTAACAACTGGTCCTAAAGGAGGTTATCACCTGAAGACTCTAAGTAAGTCTGGAATTAGAAGACAATCAGTTTTTCAAAAATTTTAAAGCAACTTTATCTTATCAAGATCTGCTATTCAAGTCACTTGAAATGTATACAAACATTTGTAAATGTAACCCTGATCTGCCTGGAGAGCATTGCTGTGGAGATATCAGATTTCAAAAATGGAAAATAAATTCTGCCCTCAAAGTGCAATTATTTGGTGTTGGCTTCTTGAATTCAGCTTTTGTAGATTTTTGGGAAGAGGGAGCTGGAAGACTGTCTACCCTAGGTCACACACAAAAAAAAGCGAGCAATGAATAGGACTGAGTGGTTCATCAATTGCATTAACAATTGGACACCCATTGTTCCTTTCTCCTTTTCCTCCTAGACTTTAGCAGGGAAATTGTTGGGAGAGATAAGAATGTTGACTGAAGAGACTATGCACATGCCTACTTTCCACTAGGGCAATTCTCCATTAAATCAACTTTCCATTAAATATTCTGTACAAATCCAAATTTTGTCTTTCCTCCCATCTGGGAAAGGGGAATAGTAAAACTGAGAAGTCAGTTCTGCCTTTAGATTATAAACCATTTACTTCTTCCTATACAAATGAATGATTCCAACTGGGCAAATATCAACTGCTCATGGAGAGGTAGAGCTAATATAATAAAAATGACAATTTACCAAAACTAAACTATCTGTTTAGTGCCCTACCAATCAAAATTCCAAAAAAATTACTTTAATGAGTTAGAAAAAACTGTAAGTAAATTCATATGGAGAAATAAAAAGTCAAGAATTGCCAGGAGCTTAATGAAAAAAAGTGCAAAAGAAGGTGGCTTAGCCCTACCTGATCTAAAATTGTATTATAAAGCATCAGTCATCAAAACTCTTTGGTATTGGCTAAGAAACAGAGTGGTGGACCAGTGGAATAGACTAGGTGTAAAAGCAGGAGATGATTATAATAATCTGCTATTTGATAAATCCAAAGAGTCCAGCCATTGAGATAAAAACTCCCTCTTTGATAAAAACTGCTGGGATAATTGGAAGTTAGTATGGAAGAAACTTAGATTAGACCAACATCTCACACCCTTTACCAAGATAAGATCCAAATGGTTACAGGACTTAGACATAAAAAATAGTACTATAAGCAAATTAGAAGATCAAGGACTAGTTTACCTGTCAGATCTATGGAAAGGGGAGCAGTTTATGACTAAGGAAGAGTTGGGGGAACATCACCAAAAACCAATTAGATGATTGAGATTACATTAAATTAAACAGCTTTTGCACAGATAAAACCAATGTAACCAAGATCAAAAGAAATGTAGTAAATTGGGAAACAATCTTTACAACTAATGATTCTGACAAAGGACTCATTTCCAAAATATACAGAGAACTGAGTCATATTTTTAAAACAAAAAGCCATTCCCAATTGACAAATGGTCAAAGGATATGCAAAGGCAATTTACAGATGAGGAGATCAAAGCAATCCATAGCCATATGAAAAAAATGCTCTAAATCATTAATTATTAGAGAAATGCAAATTAAAGCTTCTCTGAGGTACCACCTCACACCTCTCAGATTGGCCAATATGACCAGGAAGGATAATGATCATTGTTGGAAGGGTTGTGGGAAATCTGGGACACAATTACACTGTTGGTGGAGCTGTGAACTCATCCAACCCTTCTGGAGAGATATTTGGAACTATGCCCAAAGGGCAACAAAAATGTGCATACCCTTTGACCCAGCAATACCACTACTGGGTCTATACCCTGAAGAGATGATGAAAAAGGGTAAAAACATTACTTGTACAAAAATATTTATAGCAGCCCTTGTTTGTGGTGGCAAAGAATTGGAAATCAAGTAAATGTCCTTCAATTGGGGAATGGCTTAGCAAACTGTGGTATATGTATGTCATGGAACACTATTGTTCTATTAGAAACCAGGAGGGATGGGATTTTAGGGAAGCCTGGAGGGATTTGCATGAACTGATGCTGAGTGAGATGAGCAGAACCAGAAAAACACTGTACACCCTAACAGCAACATGGGGGTGATGATCAACCTTGATGGACTTGCTCATTCCATCAGTGAAACAATCGGGAACAATTTTGAGCTGTCTGCAAAGGAGAGTGCCATCTGTATCCAGATAAGGAGCTGTAGAGTTTGAACAAAGTGCAAGGACTATTCCCTTTAATTTAGGGAAAACACCCAGATATCTTATTGTCTGATCTTGTTACCTCTTAGACTTCTCTTCTTTAAGGATATGAATTCTCTCTCATCACACCGAATTTGGATCAAAGGTACAACATGGAAACAAAGTAAAGACTGACAGAGTGCTTTCCGTGGGGGGAGGGAAGCACGATTGGGGGGAAAATTGTAAAACTCAAATAATATCTTTAATAAAAATAAATAAAAAAAAACAAAAAACCAAATGAATGATTCCCTTCCCCCTCCTCCATGCTCTTTATACTTTCATTTTATACTTTATTCCCTTGGAATAAAAATATAATTTAATGTTTGGTAAGTCTTATCTAAGTGATTAATGCAGGCTTGGAAAGAGATAAGAGTGAAATTATCATTATTTTAAAAGTGATGATTGCTTCTGAATGTCTTTATTTTAAATCCCAGATTTACTATTAACTTGGATATTTTATTATTTTAAGATTGTCATACTCTAAAATATGCTCTTTTAATCTAGTTGTTGTTCTGAATCTAGTAAATACATACCTCAATCAAAACTAACAACTAAGTAGCATCCCAGACTAGTCAGCTTTAGATAGTTTCAGGTACTATATACCAGATAGTGAGAGGCTGATGCAGGGGAAGATGAAGACAATGTGAATGTAACAGAAAGAATTTGGGTGGAAATGTAAATTGACTCTTGAGATGTAAATTGACTTGAAGTAGAGAATTATGATTGTAACAGAAACAATTGTAATCTTGGGTGGGGGACCCTCCCCATTCTAAGTACCCCCATTCTAAAAGTACCATTGTTTAATGTAAAATTTGTATACTGATCTCCTTCCTAATTCTGGGTCTAATAAGAGAAAAGGAGTTTACCTTTTGTCCTCTGCATAAGAAGCAAGACATAAAGACCTGAGTTGGTCAGTTCAGGGCCAGCTTAGTCTTCTCTGACAATGGCCCAGTCAACACTGCTTGGCTATTCTTTTATCTTTCTCTTTCTCTCTCTAGACTTCCTATGTCTTGCAACCTTTTTAATAAATTTTTGTTTTACTTCCACCCATGCTTTCCTGAGTCTGAATAATGATTCCTCATAAGCAGAACTGAACCCAAGTAGCTAGCAGCTACACAGTGACATGTAATGGATAAAGATCTGGTCTTGTAGTAAAGAAATATAAAAACTTGGGCTAAAGGAATACTTCCCACACATAGTGATTTTGTGATCCTGGACAAGTCACTTAATTACTTAGTACCTCAGGAAAATCCCTAAATCTTTGAGTTACAGAAGAACTACAAAGATAAAGAAAATTTCATTAGTAAATCCTTATATCAGAGAAATGAAAGGTGTGGACAAAAATAGAAACTAGCCCAATAGATATTTTACTGTATATTATGAATACAACTGACAAAAATATGCTTTAAGCAACCTAGAAGTGTTTCATCAATTGTTGGAAAGGATATTTCTAAAGATACTTCCATTTCTGATTTTATATGTTCTAACATCTAAGTGCACATATGCTTAATGTAAATGTAAGTTAAGCAAATCACCAGGTATAAATTACTGGAATCACACTGGGATAAGCTAGGGAGTTTCAAGGATTTAAGTCATTTTTGCTCTTTTTCTTCTGAATTTTTAAAGAAATTTTAGAAATTATTCCTAAAGATTATCAGTGTGGAAGAGTTCTTTTATTGCCATTGATGTTTGATGGATTTGATTTAATCCCTTTTTTTCTTCGCCTTCCAACTTTATAGTGATGTTACTTCTGGCCTGAGCCATATAGGAGGGATAAGACCAGGTTAAAGGTCCTGAGTTACCCCCAAACTGGTTATGATATCCATGACATAGTGGAGAGAGCATTGGCTCAGGAGTCAAGAAGTTTTGTGTTCAGTTATGGTCTTTATTTTTTCTTTAATATTTATTCTCATTTTGTACAAATAATTTTTTTATATTAATAAAATATTCTTGTTTAAGAGTAAATGAAATAGGAGGCTCCTTCCGACGAGGCAGCGATGTCCGCGATCCCGGAGCGCACCTCAGTGACGGCTGGGCCTCCTGCAGCGCTGCAGCCTGGCCTTCGGTCTCCCGTAGAGCGGGCAGGGGGCGGCCGGAGGGTCCCTGGCTCGCGTTCCTCCTCTTCCTCCTCCTCCTTCCCCTTGGCCGTAGGGTACTGAGCTGAGGGAGGGCAGGCGAGGCGGCTGGGGCGGGGGGCTGCCACCCTGAGGATGGGAATCCTCTTCACCAGGATATGGAGACTGTTCAATCACCAGGAGCACAAAGTTATCATTGTTGGTCTGGATAATGCGGGGAAAACCACCATTCTTTACCAATTTTCTATGAATGAAGTTGTACACACATCTCCTACTATAGGAAGTAATGTAGAAGAAATAGTAGTTAACAATACACGTTTCCTAATGTGGGATATTGGTGGCCAAGAATCTCTATACGAACACTGAGTTTGTCATTGCTGTTGTGGACAGTACAGACCGAGAGAGGATTTCTGTAACTTAGAGAAGAACTCTATAAAATGTTAGCACATGAAGATCTAAGAAAAGCTGGATTGCTGATTTTTGCTAACAAACAGGATGTTAGAGAATGTATGACAGTAGCTGAAATTTCCCAGTTTTTGAAGCTAACTTCAATTAAAGATCACCAGTGGCATATCCAGGCATGCTGTGCTCTTACTGGTGAGGGATTGTGCCCAGGACTTGAATAGATGATGTCATGTCTTAAGATTAGATGATCTCTACTGACCTCTATTTGTAGACTTTACATAAATGAAGTGGTGGACTATAATTAACCCGAAAACTGCAAAAATTAATGGGTTAGATATATTTATAATAAACTGACAAACTTTTTCTATAAGAAACAAATTAAGACCACTTCTTTGAAAAGAAAGATGGAGTCCCACGTTCCAGTTTGCTTTCACATAAATTTCTTCTGAAGTTAGGTCTTAAAGCTGTGATTGACATTTCTGTCATGATGAATCCTCTCAGGATATTGTGTAGTCTGTGGTAAGTATAAAGGGAGAGGAAGACATTTTTAACTACAAGAGCTTTATTATCAGTACAACCCTCCCTAAGTTGAATGTTCTCTTTTCGTTCAAGTCAAACAAACAAACAAACAAATCAATGGCACAAGTATTCAATTTCCACTATTTTTTAAATGTAATGTTACCTATGAGAAAGATGTTTTGCATCAGTTTGTATATGTATTGTATGTATACTTCAAATTTAGATTAATGGCTTTGCTTTATATACACTAGAGAAAAGGTAAATAATATGCCTAACCTAAGTGAATAATATGCTTACTTATAACTAGAATGAAAACAGTACATAGATGTTGACATGTCACTTATATTTTTGTCCTTTATGTTCTATGTATTGTATTAACCTAACCAGAAAAATTTTGCACTGCTTTAAAAAAAATGAAAGCTGAAATTTTCCAAATTTTGGGAGTTGGGAGTGGGTTAAACTAAATCATAAAAACACACAAGAAGATATGGTACACTGGAATGGAATTCTTATGCAGTAGTTGATTTAATATTACCAACTGCCACTAATTTATTTCCAGAATGTTCTTTTTATTTTTTAAGGACTTATGTTGTCTATTTAAGTAATCTTGCATTTTAAATTGTGAGAATACAATTTAGGAAGTAAATTTTCAGAGTCAATTATGAGAAAAAACATTTTAAGAAATGTGTTTTATCAAATGGTGTGACCCTTCAAAATTTTGAAGTACTGGATTTTAGTTAGAATCATTGAACAAACATTAAATTATTGGCAACTGTTGAATGAATTTGACATCTTCAAGACTAAGGCATACTATCCTGGTCACTGAAATGTGGAGGGTCTGTCATTGGTTTGTAGTGGTCTGCTATGGAAAGCAAGAATTTTTTTTTCCACTTTTTTTTGTTTTAAAGCATTAGTATTTTGAGAGCATTTAAAATTATAGCTAAGTGACTTATTCCCACTTATATATTGCTTAATAACTAGGCAACTGAGCAAAAATATTTCTGAATGTTTATTATGATTTCAAAATGGTTTTTGCATAGTAAGTGACTTCTAAAGTAATCTATATTAAACTTTATTGTCATTTACAGTACTGTTACTCAAAGTGCTATAAATGTTGAATTGATATTTTTAAATTTGTTAAATTCAATATAAGCCTCTGACGTAGCCATGAATAGTCTTTATACTAAGTAATAATTATTACCATTAAAAAATTCCTATGTATTAAAAAAAGAGTGAATGAAATACCCCCCATAAATATAGACTTGCTTGAGTGATAAAGTAAAGAGGAGAGAAAAAATTTAAAATTTAAAAAAATAATAGTAATAATTGTAGGTATGGCCAGGTGGTGCAATGGATGGAGCACTAGCCCTGGAGCCAGGAGCACCTGAGCCCACATCAGGCCCTGTACACCCAACAATCACCCAGCTGTGTGATATGCAAGTCACTTGAACTCCACTGCCCTGCAAAAAACAAAAAAAGAAAAAAAAGACCCAAAATAAAATAAAATAACAATAATAGTAGGGGTGGCTGGGTGGCGGACAGAGCATTGGCCCTTGAGCCAGGAGCTCCTGGGTCCAAATCCGGCCTCAGACACCCAACGATCACCCTGCTATGCAGCCCCAGGCAGGCCACTCAGCCCCATTTGCCCTGTACGCCCCCCCAAATAATAATAATAAAAAATGTGCCTGAGTCTTTGTTCCAACACCAACAACTCTGTTGTGGGTGGATCACATTCTTTATGATAAGTCCATGGCAAAAGTTACTTCCATATTTTTCCATTGTTGCCATTGCTGATCACAACTCCCTCCTTTCGTACTTCTCCACTACCATGTAGTATATTTTCTCTCTCCTTTCACTCTGACTCTGCTGTAGGATAGCTGAGGAGTGGTGCAGAAGACAGATCCCTGGCTCTGGGGCCAAGAGGCCCTGAGCCCCCTTACCACCCCTTAGGCCCAGCATCCACCTGGCCCTATGGTCCTGGACAGGCCATGCAATCTCAGCTCCTTTCAAGAAGAAAAAAGAAAATGCGTTATATCTGACCACTCTCCCCCCATGGTCCATCCTCTCCTCCATCACTCACATCCCCCCCTTGCTCCCGTTGCCCCCTCCTTCTTACTCCAGTTGCCTATAACCATTGAGTATATATACTGTTTCTTCTCCTAGCCACCTCTGATGAGAGCGAAGATTCCCTCATTCCCCCTTGCCTTCCCCCATTCCATATCATTGAAATAGCTCATTGTAATAAAGAAAAATCTTATTATATGAAATATCTTGGCCTATTCCCCCTCTCCTTTATCTTTCTCCCATTACATTTCCCTTTTTTCTATTGACTCCATTTTTACACTACATTTTATCTTCAAATTCATCTTTCTCCTGTGCTTCAACTATAAAAGCTCCCTCTACCTGCTCTATTAACTGAGAAGATTCATATGAGTGTTATCAGTGTCATTTTTCTATACAGGAATACATGCAGTTCATCATCATCAAGTCCCTCATATTTTCCCCCTCTCCTTCACTCTCCATGCTTCACCTGAGTCCTGTATCTGAAGATCAAACCTTCTGTTCAGCTCTGGCCATTCCAACAGGAACATTTGAAATTCCCCTGGTTCATTGAAAGTCCATCTTTTTCCCTGGAAGAGGACATTCAGCCTTGCTGGGTAGTTTATTCTCGGTTGCATTCTAAGCTCTTTTGCTTTCCGGTATATTATATTCCAAGCCCTATGAGCTATTTATGTAGTTGTTGCTAAGTCCTGTGTGATCCTGACTGCAGCTCCACGATATTTGAACTATGTCCTTCTGGCTGCTTGTAATATTTTCTCTTTGACTTGGGAGTTCTGGAACTTGGCTATAATATTCCTAGGGGTTGGTTTTTTGGGATCTCTTTCTCGGGGGGATCAGTGGATTCTCTCCATTTCTATTTTGCCCTCTGCTTCTAGAATATCAGGGCAATTTTCCTGTAGTAATTCTTTGAAAATGATGTCAAGGCTCTTTTCCTGATCATGACTTTCAGGTATTCCAAATATTTTTAAATTATCTTTCCTAAGTCTGTTTTCCATATCAGTTGTTTATCCAATGAGATGTTTCAACATTTTTTTCTAATTTTTAATTTTTTTGGTTTTGAAGTAATAAATCCTGGTTTCTCGTAAATTCATTAATCTCCCTGAGTTCTATTCTTTGTCTGAAGGATTTGTTTTCCTCAGAGTTTTCTTATCTCTTTTTCCATCTGGCCAATTTTGCTTTTTAAAGCATTCTTCTCCTCAATAACTTTTTGAACTGTTTCATCCATTTGACCTAAGCTGGTTTTTAGCATGCTATTTTCTTCAGCATTTTTTTGGATTTCCTTGACTAGGCTGCTGACTTCATTTTCATGTTTTTCCTGCATCTCTCTCATTTCTTTTCCCAGTTTTTCTTCTAACTCCCTCATTTGGTTTTCAAGGTCATAGCCTGAGCCCAATTTCTGTTTTTCTTGGAGTCTTTAGATGCAGGAGCTTGTGCTTCCTCATGTTCAGACTGAGTATTTTGATCATTCTTGGGACACTCCCACAAGGATCTCAGTGTGTGAGGCTCTGTCCTCCCTCCTGGTCTGTGAATGACCATAAGCCATGGGACTGAGATGGGGGGGGGGGCCTGCTGTTATATGGTGGGGCTAGACTGCAATCAGGATCTGAATGTGGTCAGAGCCCCAGAGTCCTGTTCCAGGTGCAGAGCTCTGCAGTCTCTCTTCACTCCCCTCCCTCAGCTCAATGGGCTCAGGCCCTGGGGGTTCCTACTTACCAGCTCCACCTGCTTCTGTTCCTGGATCTGGGCTGTGGTGGCCACTCTGCTTGCTGTGTGCCCTGATGGCTGGGCTTCACGTGCTCACTCTGGCAGAGGTCCCCCCTCTGTTCCCCCAATTTGTGCCTGGTACTCCCCAGGGTGTAGCTCAGGAAACTCCCCCCGCTGCTGTAAGCCACGGCTCCCAGCGCCCTGGGGCTGCCTCCGGGAGGCTGAAGTTCTTTCACTCTGGCAGGCCACCCCTCTGGCAGGCCACCCCTCTGGTGGGTCACCCCTCCAACCCCAGGGAGCAGAGAGTTTCTGCTCTTTTCCAGGTTACCTTGAGTAGGAGAACTGCCTCATTGGGTCCCTCTGTGGGTTCCGTCTCTCGAAAATTTAGAGTCCTTAGCTTATGAGTTTTATGAGAGAGCGCCTAAGACAAGATCCGTTCTTGTTGCCATCTTGGCTCCGCCCCCCAATCATGGTCTTTAACATTTACTAAAAGTGTAAACTTAGATCTAGTCATTTAATCTCCATGGGCCTTGGTTTTTCTGATCTAAAAATTAAGGTGCTATACTGACTTCTAAGGTTCCTTCTAACTCTTGATCAATGACTCTGAACCTAAGGCATGCTAACTTAGAAAGTCATAGAATTGAAGATGATCCCATTCTACTTGTTAGTATTTTATTTTTTCCAATTGCACACACACACACACACACACACACACACACACACACACACACATAGGGTTTTCAACATTCTTTTTTTTTTTTTAGTTTTTGCAAGGCAAATGGGGTTAAGTGGCTTGCCCAAGGCCACACAGCTAGGTAATTATTAAGTGTCTGAGGCTGGATTTGAACTCAGGTACTCCTGACTCCAGGGCCAGTGCTCTATCCACTGCACCACCTAGCCACCTCTCAACATTCATTTCTGAAAGATTTTGAGTTCCAAATTTTTCTTCCTCCATCCCTTTCTTCTACCTTTCCAAAGACAGCAAAAAAATTTAATATAGATTATATATGTACATGTTAAACATATTTCCACATTAGTCATGTTGTGAAAGAAGAATCAGGAAAAAAAGGAAAAGCTATGAGAAAAATGCAAAAACAACAAAAAATGAAAATAATATACTTCAATCTGCATTCAGCATGCATAATTCTTTCTCTGAATGTGTATAGCATTTTCTATCATGAATTTTTTGGAATTGTCTTAGATCTTTGTATTACTGAGTAGAACTAAGTCTATCATAGTTGATTATCAGATATTGTTACTCTTACCATGTACCATTGTCCTCTTGACCCTAATCACTTCACTCAGCATTAATTTATGTGAGTCTTTCCAGGTTTTCCTGAAATCCATTGGATCATCATTTCTTATAGGAAAATAGGATTCCATTCCATTCATATAACACAACTTGTACAGTATTTTCCCAATTGATGGTCATTCCCTAAATTTCCAATTTTTTTCCACTACAAAAACAAGTGCCATAAATAATTATGTACTTTTCCTTTTTTCCCTTCTTTATGATGTCTTTGGGATACAGACCTAGAAGTGGGATTACTGAATCAAAGGATATGCACAGTTTTGTAGCCATTTGGGCATAGTTCCAAATTGTTCTCTAACATGGTTGGATCATTTCACAACTTGACAAACTATGCATTAGTGTTCCAGTTTTGCCACATCTTTTCTAACATTTATCATTTTTCTTTTCTGTCATATTAGTCAATCAGATAGGTGTGAGGTAGTATTTTAGAGTTATTTGAATCTGCATTTCTCTAACCAATAGTGATTTAGGGCATTTTTTAATATGTCTATAGACAGCTTTAATTTCTTCATCTGAAAACTGTTCATATCCTTTTTTTTAGGTGTTTTTTTTTGCAAGGCAAATGGGGTTAAGTGGCTTGCCTAAGTCCACACAGCTAGGTAATTATTAAGTGTCTGAGACTGGATTTGAACCCAGGTACTCCTGACTCCAAGGCCAGTGCTTTATCCACTATGCCACCTAGCTGCCCCTGTTCATATCCTTTGACCATTTGTCAATTGACTTATATTCTTATAAATTTGATTCAGCTTTCTAAATATTTTAGAAATGAAACACTGGCTACGAAAATTGTTTCCCAACTTTCTTCATTCCTTTTAATCTTGTCTGCATTGATTTTGTTTGTGCATATACTTTTTAATTTATTATAAACAAAAATATCCATTTTTGCATTTCATAATATTCTTTATTTCTTGTTTAGTCATAAATTCTTCCCTTCTCCACAGATATGACAGGTAAACTATTGCTTGTTTTTTCTAATTTGCTTATGGTATCACCCTTTATCAAATAATGTACCTTTTTTGACCTTATCTTGTTTTAGGGTGTGAGATGTTTGTCTATGCCTAATTTCTGTCATACTATTTTCTGGTTTTCCCCTAGAATGTTTTGTTAAATAGTGAGTTTTTATCCAAGAAGCTGGAGTCTTTGGATTTATCAAACAGTAGATTACTATAATCATTTACTACTATGTCTTATGTATGTAATCTAATTCACAGATCAATCATTCTATTTCTTTTTTTTTGTTTGTTTGTTTTTAGGTTTTTGCAAGGCAAATGGGGTTAAGTGGCTTTCCCAAGGCCACACAACTAGGTGATTATTAAATGTCTGAGACTGGATTTGAACCCAGGTATACCTGACTCCAGCGAGGGTGCTTTATCCACTGTGCCACCTAACCACCCTCCAATCATTCTATTTCTTAGCCAGTACAAAATAGTTTTGATAATTGCTGTTTTATAATATGGTTTTAGATCTGATGTTACTAAACCATAATTCTTTGATTTTTTTTCATTAATTCCCTTAATATTCTTGACCTTTTTATGAAGTTATACCCTTTGCAGCTACCCAGAGGGCCAATTCTCACAAACCAGCAAAGGAAATGATAGGTAGTTGTCTAAAGTGTTTGTTTCCCTGCCATATAGAAGAGATGTTAGATTTATTCTGAGTAATTCCAGAGGGCAGATTTAGTGCTAAGAAGTATGTAAGGACATGAGGGGGAAGATTTATTATCTTATTATAATAGATGGAACTTCTAATACTTGGAACTGTCCCAAAATAGAGTAGGCTGCCTTGTGCAATAGTGAGTTTCTCCACAGAGGTTTGGAGGCCCAGGATGTTGTATCAGGATTCCATTATTAAGAGTTGAATGAAATAAATTCTATAATCCCTTCTGTCTCTGGGTCTGTGATTCAATCATTACACATTGGATATTGAGACATTTTGTTCTCACAGTAGGCAAATTCTTCACTGAACAAGGTGCAGAAGAGAAGTACCTCTTCCATTTCCCCTTCTTCCACCCACCCCAATATGATGATACCATGTTCTGTAATAAATGGTTTACTCTATTTTATCAGCCCTGTCCTCTTTCTCCATTTAATATCCTACCTATTATATTATGAAACTGTAGGGGGGTGAACCAGGGCACTTTTAGTGGATAAATGGGACTCCCAGAGGGTCTACCTTTCAAAAAAAAATCAATTTTATTTCATATCACCTCTTCAAGAACATTGGGACTTAGCTTTCATCCTTCTCACTCACTCACTCACTCACTCACTCACTCTAGTGTCTATAGATCAATACTGGCACAATTTGTAATTGAAATATTCATGACTTCTTCCATTGATTGACTCACAAAAGAAAAAGATTTTAACAATCATAGAAATTTAGTGACAAAATTTTAATTTCAGTCACAAGGGATAGATATTCTGACCTACAAAAATATATTAAGGCAATACAATACTTATGAATATGTGTATAAATAATCTCTTTCAGAGACAAAATCAAATTTATTTCAGCAAAGAAGTGAGGTAGTCTGGATCAGACTGAATGTCATCAAATATGACAAATAATCTTGGATTTTGCATGTTGTCAGTAACACTGTCATATAGAATATCAGGGTTTTGAGTGCTTTTGATGGAGGGACAATGGATGATGAATTTCCAAGAATGCAATTGCCAGTAAGTACTTGTGCATTATATATACTTTTTCTCATTTATGCCTGATTTTGGATTTTGATTGGAGTTTTATTAGCAGAATAATTGGTATGGACAACAAAGTATCTTCCTTTCCCCCATCTTATAACTGTTTCAAAAAGACAAAAGCTTTTATGAACTTAAAGATATACAATGCATGAGATTACACCAATTATAATGACTTCTGGACACATGGACATATCATTAATAAAATTTCTCATCAGTTCGTACTTTCCAGTTCTCCTTTCCATTCATTACATTATGCCTGGGAGGCTTAGGAGAAAAGTATGGGAAAGAAGAGATCTTATTTGATTGCTTTCCAAACTGAATGTCTGCAGAGTCATTGTACTGACCTCATTGTTATATGCCTATGAAACCTGGATTGTATGCCAGAGCCATGAAATGAAACTGAATCATTTCCATTTGAATTGTCTTAAAAAGATTTGGAAGATCATCCGGGAAGATAAAGTACTTGATATGGAAACCCTTTCTTGAGCTAAACTGTTGAACATTCAAACTCTACTGCAGAGACCACAACTTTGATGGGTTAACTACATTGATTGAAGGCCAAATATATGTTTGCCTAAAAGACTATTTTATAGAGAATTCAAGCAAGGAAGGCACTTACATGGTCAGAAAAAGAGATACAAAGACACTCTCAAGATTTTCTGAAGAACTTTGTAATCAAATATAAAACTTGGGAGATATAGTCAAAGAACCATCCAGCATGGCATGCCTTCATCTCAGAAGGCAATGTGCTCTTTGAAGGAAGCAGAACTGTATCGGCTCAAAAGATTGAGATACAAAAATTTAAAGATCTTTACCCCAAATGTTCATATGAACTATTTATGCTTAATGTGTAGAAAAGCATTCTGAGCTCATATTGATCTGATCAGTCCCAATCAGAAACACTGTACCTGACTCCAATAAAGTGACATCATTTTGGTCCTCTTTGGAAATGAAACCCAACAGCCACTTTGATTTTCCTATTTCTAGGCTGTTTTTTTTTTTTTGGTTATCATATTCAAGCAGTGCAATTATTCTTTAATATTTTTTTTCTCAATTTGTTTTCCAAGGCAGTTATTTTTGCTAGGAGATAACATTGTTTTCTTTTTTTCAATCTTTTGACTTTATTTTAATTTTTCTTTTTGCTCATGGGGATATTAACTTCTATTTGTTCCATTCTAATTTTTATGGAGTGTGCTACTTGAGCAAGGTTCTGTACCTCTTGTGCCATACTGTTAATTTCCTTTTCAATTCTTTCTTTCAGAGCTTTCATTTATTTTTCTGATTTTCCCTCCCTTTATCACAATCATTTCATTGATTAAAAACATTTTTGAACTTAAAAAAAAAACTAGCCCACACATCTTCCTTTATCTCTTCTAGGAATTTCAGTTGATTTTGTGTCCAAACTGTTTTCTTTGAGGTTTCACTTTTACATGTTTTGAAGTCATTCTTTTTTTCCAAGTTTGTTTCTTGAGGGTCCATGATAACACAACAGTTCTTTATGGTTGGTTTCTGTTGGTGTTTCCTCACTCTTCCAGCCTAGTTTCTGACTTCAGACTTCAGATTCAAGGTTAGGGGGTGAATTCTAGCAACCTAAAGGAAGGTCTGGGTTGATTCTATTGTGGCTTTTTTGGAATATTGAATGTAGTTCTATTCCAGGATTTCAGGGACAGCTCTTGTCTGGGGACCTGCATGTTTTCAGTGTTCCTGATTTTGATTGCTCTTAATTGATTGCTATCCTTCACAATGGAAAAGACAATGACATTAAGTGAATTTTTTTTGCAGTAAAAATTCTTTTATATTACTTCATTTTCCATTATACTTATGGCAAAATGTAGTTTCCCTGATTATCTCTTATTTTTGTTTATTTATTTTATATTATTACAATAATCTTGTGAGAGTAAACATAAACCCCCTCACCCCCAAAGATGAGAAACCTCAAAAATAGTGAGAGAGAGAAAAAAAATGTACTTCAGTCTGTGTTCAGATTCCAATGATTCTGTCTCTGGGATCAGTTGCCTTCTTTATAAGTCCACCAAAGAAGTTGCTTCAATATTTTTCCCATAGTTGCTATTACTAGCTGTATTTCCTTCCATTTTATTCCTTCCCATTCTTGTTTATTCTATTCTATCTCTCCTTTTACCCTGCCCCTGTCCAAAAGTGTATTGTATCTGAGTACCCTCTCCCACGATATTCCCTCTCTTCTATCACCTATTCCCTCCTTCCCTCCCCCAATTCTCCCTTGTCCCATCCCTTTCTTCTCATTTTTCTCTAGGGTAAGATAGATTTCTATATGCTATTAAGTGTGTATGTAATTTCCTCTCTGAGCCATTTCTGATTAGAATGAAGGCTCGCTCATCCCCCCCTCACTTTCCCCCGTTCCATTCCACTGAAAAATCTTTTTCTTGACTCTTATATGAAATATCTTAACCCCTTCTTCCTCTCATTTCTCTTCCTCCCAGTACTTTCCTTTTTCACCAAATGACTCCATCTTTTTAATATATTATGCCATTATATTCAGGTCCTTCCTATGCCTTGTCTATATATTCTCCTTCTAACTGCTCTTATAAATAGAAAGTTCATATGAGTTAACAGTATCTTCTTCCCATACAGGAATACAAAAAATTACATTTCATTAAGTTCCTCATAGTTAGTCCTTTTTGTCCACCCTCTCTATAGTTCACCTGACTCCTGTACTTAGAGATCAAACTTTCTGTTCAGCTCTGGTAGTTTTACTAGGAAAGTTTGAAAGTCCCCTGTTTCATTAAAAGTCCATCTTTTCCTCTGAAAGAGGATGTTCAGTTTTACTGGGTAGTTGATTCTCAGTCATAAACCATAATATCATATTCTAATCCCTGTGAGCCCTTAATGTAGATGCTGCTAGATCCTGTGTAATCCTGTAAGCCATGGTGGTTGAATTGCTTGATTCTGGCAGCCTTTAGTATTTTCTCTTTGACTTGAGAATTTTAGAGTTTGGCTATAATATTCCTGGAAGTTTTTCTTTTGGGATCTCTTTCAGGAGGTGACTAGTGAATTCCCTGAAATTCTATTTTACCCTCTGCTTCTAGGATCTCAGAGAAATTTTGCTGTATTATTTCTTGAAAAATGAATGCTAGGCTTTTTTCATGGTCGTGACTTTCAGGTAGCCCAATAATTTTTAATTTATTCTTTCTCTAATTTTTTTTAGTTGCATGTTTAGTTCATTGATGTTCTCTTTCTCTAATTTATTCATGTAATCATTTAAATATATAATATATCCCCTAACAATTGCCTTGGCTTTATCCCATAAGTTTTGGTATGTTGTTTCATTATTGTCATTATCTAGGATAAAATCATTAATTCTTTCTATAATTTGTTGTTTGATCTATTCATTCTTTTCTTTTTCTTTCTTTTTTCTTTTTTTAGGTTTTTGCAAGGCAAATGGGGTTAAGTGGCTTGCCCAAGGCCACACAGCTAGGTAATTAGTAAGTGTCTGAGACTGGATTTGAACTCAGGTACTCCTGACTCCAGGACCAGTGCTCTATCCCCTGGGCCACCTAGCTGCCCCGCCACTCATTCTTTAAAATGAGGTTATTTAGTTTCCAATTAGTTTTAGCTCTATCTCTCCCTGGCCCATTATTACATGTGATTTGTATTGCATTATGATCTGAGATGTATATATTCACTATTTCTGTCTTTCTGCTTTTGATTCTTAGGTTCTTATTCCCTAGCACATGGTCAATTCTTGTGTAAGTGTCATATACTGCAGAACAAATGTATATTCCTTTCTATCCCTATTCCATTTTCTCTAAAGTTTTTCATGACTAGGTTTTCCTACAATCTATTTATCTCTTTAACTCCCTTCTTTTTTATTTTATGGTTAGATTTATCTGAATTTGAAAGTGGGAGGTTGAGGTCTCCCACCAGTAGAGTTTTGGGGTCTATGTCTTCCTGCAACTCATTCAACTTCTCCTCTAAGAATTTGGATGCTATACCACTTGGTGTATATATATATATATATATATATATATATATATATATATATATATAGTACTGAAGTTGCTTCATTGTCTATGGTACCTTTTAGGAGGATATAGTTTCCTTCCTTATTTCTTTTAATGAGATCTATTTTTGCAGCTGCTTTGTCTGAGATGATTGCTAGCCCTGCTTTTTTCACCTCAGCTGAAGCAAAATATATTTTGCTCCAACCTTTTACCTTTACTCTATATGTATCTCTCTGCTTCAAATGTAAGCAACATATTGTAGGATTCTGGTTTTTAATCTGCTCTGCTATTTGCTTACATTTTACGTGAGAGTTCTTCCCTTTCACATTCAAAGTTATAATTACTAACTTTTTATTGCCCTCCATGCTATCTTCTCTCTGTATTTTTCCCCCCTTTCCCCCCTTTATCCATATTCCTCAGTATTTTGTTTCTAAATACCACCACCTTCAGTTTGCCCCCTTATATTCAACCCTCCTCCCCTTTCTTTCCCCCTTCCCTTTGCCTCTTCTTCCTTCCCTTCCTTCTGTTAGTTCCTCTTTTCCTCCCCTCTCCCCCTTTCCTTTTTTAATACTTAAAAGGTAAGAAAACTTAACTAAGTGTGTGTATGTGTGTATGTTAACTTTAAGCCAAATCTGATGAGATTAAGATTCAGGTAGTTCTCACCTTCTCCCTTCTTTCTCTCTATTGCAATTGTACCTCTTTATGCAATGTGATTTACCTCATTCAGTCTCCTTCATCCTCCAATCTCTTTACTGTCCCCCCTTTTCAGGAGGTATTATTTATATTTATTTATTTTTAGGGTTTTGCAAGGCAAATGGGGTTAAGTAGCTTGCCCAAGGCCACACAGCTAAGTAATTATTAAGTGTCTGAGACCAGATTTGAACCCAGGTACTCCTGACTCTAGGGCTGGTGCTTTATCCACTGTGCCACCTAGCATCCCCAATGTATTCTTTCAATTACTATTTTGCCCTCTGTTTCCATGATGTCAGGGCAATTTTCCATCACTAAATCCTATAATATTAAGTTCAGGCTTTTTTTCTCTTCAATATTTTCAGGGAGCCCAATGATTCTTAAGTTGTCTCTTCTATATCTATTCTCTAGATCAGTGTTTTGCCAATGAGGTTATTTTACATTTTCATCTATATTTTTGATTTTTTGGTTTTTGTTTAACAGATTCTTGTTGCCTCATGAAGTCATTAGTTTCCACAGACTCCATTCTATTTTTTTAGAGAAGAATTTTATTAATTTACCTTTTGCAACTCCTTTTCCAATTGGTCAATTCTATTTTTGAAGAAGTTTTCCATTTGTCCAATTGAATTTTTGGGAGAATTATTTTCTTTTTGTGGTTCTACAATTGAATTTCCAAGTATTTGTTTTCTTGTTGCAAGTTGTTAATCTTCTCTTAGATTTCTTTTCCCAAATTTTCCAATTGATCTTTAAACTCCTTCCTGCTTTTTTCAAGGAAGTCTTTCTGGTTTGGAGACCAAATCATATTTTTCTCAGAAATTCTAGATCTCTCTGAGTTAGGGTATTTATCTTCTAGGTAGTTTTCTATGGAGCCCCCTTTCTGCTGGCCTTTTTACATTTTCCTAAGATCTTGTGTTGAGAGAGGGGCTGGTTCATAGAGATTTGTTGTTGAAATCTCTAGAGGCTATTGCTCACTGAGTTTAGTAATTCCAAGTGGGCTGGCCACAACGGGGTGATGGTTGCTTTATCTGGAGTGTCTGTGACCTTGATTTGAGGCCCTCCCTCTAGGCCTGGAGGGGGTGGGGGGTGCTGCTGGATACATTTATCCTTGAACAATGTGGACTGGGCCCTGGTGCAAGGTATTTAATCTCCCTATTCAGATGAGGGAGTTCTGCTGTCCACAGCTGAGCCTGGGAGGAGGTGGGCTATTACTGTGTTTGTTCTGGGAAGAGGACTCCACTGAAATGAAAGTATGGAGTCTGCAGTCCTCCAGACTAGCTGAGCCCAGTGGATCGATGTACAGTGGCACTCTACAACTCTTGCACTGGAACTTGCCCTCTAGTCCTGCTGGAGTGCCCCAGACAGCTGCTCCCATAATCAAACCCTCCATGGATGATCTTAGGTTAGTCTGGCTGTCACCCCACCCCAGCTGGATCTCTGCTCCTTGCCCCAGCTCACCCATGATTCCTGAAGACAGACCTTTTTTGTAGATGTTCTTCTCCTAGATTCTTTTTATGGGTTTTGTTGACTGAATTTTTATTAAGAGGCTTGTTTCATATTATATATGAGGGAAGACCAGAGACCTTGGCACAGTGCCTGTTTTCTCTCTGCCTTCTTGGACAGAAGTCTAAAATGTCCAACAATTTTTAAATATTCTCTTCTGAATCTGTTTGTGAGGTAAGTTGTTTTTCCAATGAGATATTTCATATTTTCTTCTAATTTGGGGGGCTTTTTTGGAATAGCTTTATTTCTTCCTGATTTCTCACAAAGTCCTCAGTTTCCTTTAGTTTCATTTTGCATCAAAAGGAGTTATTTTCTTCAGAGAGTTTTTTTATCTCCAGCTGGCCAATTCTTTTTTTAAGGTATTCTTCTTGCCTTTTGTGTTACTATCTCCCTTTGGCCTAAATTGATTTTTAACATTTTATTTTCTTCAATTTTTTTTATATTTCTTTCACTAAGCTGCTAGTTTGGTTTTTTTGATTTAACTGCATCACTCTCATTTTTCCTCCCAATTTTTCCTCTATCTTCCTTAATTGCTTTTCAGTCTTTTTTTAGGTTTTTGCAAGGCAAATGGGGTTAAGAGGTTTGCCCAAGACCACACAGCTAGGTAATTAGTAAGTGTCTGAGGCCAGATTTGAACTCAGGTACTCCTAACTCCAGGGCCAGTGCTCTATCCACTGCGCCACCAACCCTCAAAGTCTTTTTTGAGCTTATCCATAGCCTGAGCCCATTTTCTTTCTCTTGGAGGTTTTGGGTACAGAAGCTTTGATTTTGTCATCTTCTGAATCTTCCATGGTACCAATGTAATTTTCTATGGTCATATTCTTCTTCATCTTTTGTTCTCTCATTTCTTCAGCCTATGACTGATTTGCCATACTTCCAAGGCTTTAGGGTTTTTTGAGGACAATCCACAGGGACCTAAATTCCTCCAAGGTCTTATGAGAGGCTCTGACTAAGCTCTTGCCTGTGCTTTGTTATGTGGGTGACACAGGCCCTCTCCTCTGCTGTGATGCTGTGAGGAGGGTCCCTACTCAACTATGCTGGTGTTGTGGGGGCCCAAGGTGCAACCTAGATCTGAGTGTCAGCAAATAGTTGAGTCTTGCCCCAGGAAGAGCAGAGAGACCTCTGCAGTCTCCCCTGACCCTCTTACCATCTGTGGCCTGTACTCTGGATATGCAGGTTGAATTCCCTGATTCCCAGTACAGATTCTCATCTCAGGGCTTTCTAAGGCTGGCACTTACTCTGGTGTGGCAGAGTTCCCTCACTAACCCTTCAAGCTGTTTCCGATGATCCCTGGGCCAGCAGGTCTGGAAACCTCCCCCTCTGCCATGGACCCAGGCACCCCCAGGGAACTAGGCACCTGGCCCTTTTGCACTGCACTGCCACTCTGGCTGCACTCATAGTAGCTTTTTCCAACTCCCAGTCCCGGTGAAACTGACCTTTCCTGCAGAACTTCTAAGTTGTCTTGGACTGGGAAATTGTATCACTCAGTGTTTCTGTGGGTTCTGCTCCTCTAAATTTTGGCTAGAGTCAAAATTTGATGGCTTTTGGAGTTTTTTGTGGAATGAGTTTCCAGGAATTCCTGCCTGTATGCCACCATATTGGCCCCCCTCCATCAAATGAATAACATGATTTGTACATTATGTTGACTAAAGGGAGGGCAATATTGTACAAAGACATCCTTCTCACTGCCTCTTCCAGAACCATCCAGTCCCAGTGGCTTGCTAGATTGGATACAGGACTACTAGTGTTTGTCTGGCTAGCGTGGGAGGCCTTGACCATTTAGATGTGGTCCCTCCTGTGTAATTGAGGCTGCAGTAATGATAGGCAGAGTGACAATAGGGTACTTGTGGTGATAAATCTGTGACATAAAGATAAAGTTAAACTCTCTCAAAAGTCTAAATTGTCAGTACAGTGATTTCTGTGATGATAATCTTTCAACAGTTCCAGGACAAAGTCTGATGAAATCTCCCCCATTTGAGCTCTGCATGTTCTTGAACTGGATTTGTGACTAAGCAATAGCAGACTGTTGTTGAAATCAGTTTCTATCATCTAGGTAGGAAACTGTAGGTTTAGAGAAATAGAATTGCAGGCTCCCTTTCAGTCTGAGCTTTCTTTTTTTGGTTATTCTTCTTCAAGTTGCAGCCTGGGCTCAGAGTTGAAAATGAGATCCTTCCTGTATTCCTGGGGTCTGAGTGGAACTTGCTTCTGAACTTCTTCCTTTCAAATACAAGCTTAGACTGACTCTAGCCCTAACCCTAAATGCCTCCACATCCCATCTTCTACCTTCCAATTCTAACTTTAATGCTAACCCTCTGACTCTAATCCTAACCTGACTTTATCTAGGATCTCTCCTCTGGCCTTGGAACAGGACTCTTGTGCTTTGACCATATTCAGGCCCTGGTTGCAGTCTGGGGGTCCCCTATTACCCTAGAGCAGATACCCTACTCCAGGGCAAAAGGATGTGCTTGTGGTCATCCACAGACCAGAGCACAGACCAGGAGAGCAGTCATAAGACCTTGAAGGAACTGAGGTCCTTGCAGTTGTGTCCCAATAATACTCAAAAGCTCGGGAAGCACCCCAAAATGAGGCACAGGCTGGGGAAATGAGAAAACAGAAAAAGGTAAGAACCTGACCATAGACAATTACTTTAGTCCCATAGAGGATCAAAACACACATCAGAAGATGAGAAAGCTCCAGGTTCTACATCTAATTTCTCTAAGAAATATAGAACTTGGTCTCAGGTTATTTCAGAGCTCAAAAAAGATTTTGAAAATCAAGTAAGCAAGGCAAAGGCAAAAAACAGGACGAGAAATAACAGGAAAAATATGAAAAACAGGTCAACAGCTTAGTTAAGGAGATTCAAAAAAATGCTAAAGAAAATAACACACTGAAAACTAATTTAGATCAAATGGGAAAAAACAGTTCAAAAAGTTAATGAGGAGAAAAATACCTTAAAATATTGGAATTTACTAAATGGAAAAGGAGATAAGAAATCTCTCTGAAGGAAACAAATCCTTCAAATGTAGAATGGAACTAAAGGAAGCTGATGACTTTGGGAGTGATCAAGGCACAATAAAACAATATCAAAAGAATGAAAAACAAGAAGAAAATGTGAGATATCTCACTGAAAAAAATAACAGATCTTGGAAACAGGTCCAGAAGAGACAATTTTAAAATTATTAGGCTACCTGAAAGTTGTGAGCAGGAAAAGAGCCTTGATTTAATTTTTAAAGAATTTCTGCAGAAAAATTGCCCTGATATCCTAACAGCAGAGAGTAAAATAGAATTTAAGGGAATCCACTGTTCTTTTCCTGAAAGATATCCCCCCAAAATAACTCCTAGGAATATTAATAATTAAATTAATAGCTAAACTCCCACGTCAAAGAGAAAATATTACAAGTAGCCAAAAAGAAACAATTCAAATATCATGGAGCTACAGTAAGGATTACACAGGACTTAGCAATGACTACATTAAGGGTTCTTAGGGCTTCGAATATGATATTCCAGAAGGCAAAAGAACTTGTCATACAACCGAGAATCAACTACTCAGCAAAACTGAACATCCTCTTTCCAGGGAAAAGATGGACTTTCAATGAAACAGGGGAATTTCAAATGTTCCTGTTGAAATTCCCAGAGCTGAACAGAAAATTTGATCTCCAAGTTTAGGACTCAGGCAAAGCATAGAGTGTGGTTGGGAAGGGCAAAAATATGAGGGATTTAATGATGTTGAAGTGCTTATATTCCTACATGGAAGATGATACTGAAAAAACTTATATAAACCATCTCAATTAACAGATCAGTTAGAAGGAGCATTACTAGACAAGGCACAAGAGGGGATGAATATGAAGATATAATCTATTATAAAGATGTATTCAGTGGGTGAAAAAGAAATGTACTGGGAGAAAGGGAAAGGGAAGGTAAAATGGACCAAGATATTTCACATAAAAGAGTCAAGAAGAAGCTTTGCAATGGAGTGGTAGGGGGTAAGGTGAGGTGGAATGAGTGAGCTTTCATTTTCATTGGAAATGGCTTTGAGAGGAAACAACATACACACTTAATAGGGTATATCTGATATATTCTGCCTTTAGCAGTTAACCACCCATAATTCTAGGGCCATCCTTCTCAATTATTTCCTCTTTATCTTGGACGTAACTTTTTTGACACATATTTATTCACATGTGGTCTCCCTCATGAGACTTCAAACTCTTGAGTGCAAGACTATCTTTTTACAGTCAAATAAAAGGGTGAATAAAATAAGGACACTTGAAGACTGCCATATAGTGACTAGCATAAAAGGCACAACCTGGAAAAGAAAAAAAATGTATATAAGATGCAACTGATATCTTTTTTTTTAGTTTTTTTTTACAAGGCAGTAGGGTTAAGTGTCTTTCCCAAGGTCACACAGCTAGGTAATTATTATGTGGCTGAGATAAAATTTGAACTCAGGTCCTCCTGACTCCAGGGCCAGTGCTCTATCCACTGTGCCACCTAACTACCCCTCCACTGCTTCACCTAGCTGCCCCTGCAACTATTATCTTTAAAGAATATATGAAGATATGTTATATGGAAGGATGAGAACCATATGTAGAAGGTATAGAGAAGAAACCTTTTGCTAAATAAAGAAAAATCCCTAATTATTAGATATAAATATAAAACATAAAAATGGAAGGATCTTCCTCCATCGTCTAGTCCAACATCCTCATTTGAGAGATGGGCTTATCAAAACCTAAAGACTATAATTTGCCCAAAGTCAAACAAGCAGTAAATAGGAAAGTCAAAATTTGAAGTGAGTTCCAGGGATTTCAAGTTCCGAATCTTTTGTAATGTCTTCAAGAATAAAAAAAATTCGAAGACTTTGACAAAATAATAAAGGGTGAAGTCAACAGAACCAAGAGAAAAATGTATTTAGTAAAAGCAATATTGTTTTAAGGATGACTATTTTGTCTATTATAAATACTCAAATTAACTATAAAGGATAAATGAAGAAAGATACTATCTATGGTGCAGCTAGGTGGTGCTGTGGATAGAACACTGGCCCTGGAGTCAAGAGGACCTGAGTTCAAATCCAACCTTAGACACATAATACTTTCTTGGCTGTGTGACCTTGCACAAGTCACTTAATTCCATTGCCTGGTAAAAATAAAAAAGCCACTATCTACATCCAGAGAAAGAAGCCTGTATAGAATGTTATATATACATATATATATATATATATATATATATATATACAAATATATGTATATATATATACATACATATGTATATATATATATACATGTGTATAAATATATACATGATTATATACTTATGACTATACCTATTTGTGTCTAATAGTAGACATTGCTATGGTAGGGAGGGAGAGAAAAAAGGGGGAAAAAAGAAATTTACATTTTAATTTTTTTGTAACTTTGTATATGCAACAATTTTTGTATTTTATAATTTATCTAATAAATTAAAAATAAGACATTTAAAAAATAACAGATTCAGTGACCACTTGCTAGCATTCTATAAAGAGGATTCTCATTTCTGAGATTCTAAATGAATATCCTAGAAATCCTGGTCATAGTCACATCTCACACCCTATACCAAAATAAGGTCAAAATGGGTACAGGATGGGATTTAGACATAAAGGACAACACCATAGATAAATTAATAGAACAAAAAATACTCTATCTATCAGATCTAGAGTACATTATAAACTGAAAAGTGAACGATTTTGAGTATATTAAATTTAAAAGGTTTTGCACTAATAAAATTGATGCTGCCAAAATTAGAAAGCAGAAAGCTGGGAAACACTCTTCACAATTAGAAGTTCTGATAAAGGGCTCATTTCTAAGCTATGTAAAGAATCGCATCAAATTTGTAAGGTTTGAAGTCATTCCCCAGTTAATAAATGGTCAAAAGATATGAATAGACAGTTTTCAAATGAAGAAATTAAAGCCATATATAATCATATGAAAAAATGCTCCAAATCATTATTGATTAGAGAAATGCAAATTAAAACAACAACGAGGTATCACCTCACACCTATCAGATTCACCAAGATGGGAAAGGGGGAAAATGATCAATGTTGGAGAGGTTGTGGGAGGATTGGGACACTGATGCATTGCTGGTGGAGTTGTTAATAGATCCAACCCTTCTGGAGAGCAAAATGAACTATGCCCAAAGAACAATAAAACTATTCATTCCCTTTGACCCAGCAATTCCAATTTTAGGTCTATATCCAAAAGAAATTATAAAACATGGGATAAGTCCCATGGTTCCAAAATATTCACAACAGCTCTTTTTGTAGTGGCAAAGAATTGGAAATTAAGGGGATGCCCACCAATTGGGGAATGGTTAAACAAGTAAAGGCACATGAATACTATGGAATATTATTGTTCTATAAGAAACTATAAATGATTGGACTCTAGAGAAGCATGGAATGACTTACAGGATCCGATGCTGAGTGAAGGGAATAGAACTAAGAGAACAATATATATATTGACAGCAACACTAGGGGATGATCAACTTTGATGGAAGCAGCTCCTCTCAGCAGTTCAGAGAGCTAGGACAATTGTATTAGACTAGTTATGGACATTGTTATCCCCATCCAGAGGAAGAAAAACCAAACCAAACCAAACAGGAAAAAACCCTTCAGAATATGATGATTTACAAAATTTATAAAATATATTTATAAACATATAAATATTTATATTTATAATAATAATATATATTTATATATGATTTATAAAATATATATTTCTAAATATAATTTATAAAAATTATCTCTTATGCATATCTTTCCCTTAATCCTAATTCCTCATACCAAAAATGACTAATCCGTAAACATGTTTATTAAAAATATGTATGTACAATGCTGACCTGACTGTTTGCCTCTAAGGAAAGGGGAGTGGGAAAGGAGGGTGGAAGGAAATTTTGTAACTTAAAAATATATAAGTGCATATGTATTAAAAAATAATTAATTAAAGAAAGAAATCTTGGTCATAACCCTGCTATGATTAAAAGGAGAATGTGGCTTGATCACACTCACTTGTAGGTTACCCAGCCTCAAATTGCTTTATATTTCATTTTTATTTTCCTGAGAAACAACTAGTGTAGTAGATAGAGAGCTGGCTACTTATCTGGGTTCCAATTCCAACTTTGATATTTACTATGTGGCCTTTGGTGCTTATGGGTAACTCTAAGATGAGAAGATGCAAACCTGCTTAGGAAGAAAGAATTTTCTTATCTGGGAGTTCCTACACTGATGAAATCACAGATCCAGTTCCCTTTATCATCTTCCTAAGAACTCTAGTGATCTATTATGCTGAATAACTTCTTTTCAATAATGAACTATTAATCTTTCTCATTATTTTGACCTTTTACTCCAAATTTATTAAATATTAATTGCTTACTAAACTATTATTTACTACTAAATGTTACTATTTACTGCACTATTATTTACTACTAAATATTCAGTAATTACTGAACTTTCCCCAAAATAATTTAACTATAGTTAAATGAATATAAAAGTTTAGTATATACATTTCATTAGCAAATTGAATTGATAATAGACATAAAATATGTAATCATAATATATGACCAAGGTCATATATGTGAGCCATCTCACAACCTCTATATATCTGCAGTTGACTCTTCTTCACTAGTCTAATTGCTCAATCTCAAATAATAACTGATTCTCAATGATGTTTAAAATCTCATAAATATCTTCATAATATTCATTCTCAAGATTAGTTCTTTATCTTATTGTCTTCTGTCATCAAAGAATAATCACAGAAAACAGTCTTTCAGTTTCTCTCCAGCTCTTCATAGAATTCTCTTTCTCAGAATTTCCTCATAAATGAACACTTAAGACAATTTCATAAGGGAAAAAAACCTTACTCTCTTTCTCTCATTCAAATTGTTTTAGATTTTTATGGATTCCAAATTAATGATGCACCTTCTGTAAAGTGATAAATATTTCATATCAAGTCATTTCCTCAACTGGCACATTCATATTCTCCATGGATTGATCATATATCCTCATGGAGTATAGATAAAACATATATTTTCTTCCTTTGTCCAAGAAGAAAAAGACTTCACGTTAAGCCATTTTTCAACTGCCAAGATAAAACATTTTTTTCCTGAATATTCTATTTGAATTCTGACTCATAATCTTAGAAGACAGTAACATTTTCTACAGTCTCTGTAACATAAACATTTGAAACAAGAATCACACATGAAAAAGGGTGACCTTTTTAGATTCTGACACTTTTGATGATTGAAATGAGTCAAAGATAAAAAAATATGAAATTTGCATATGAACAATGCTAATAAAATAGCTGCAGAGATGATTCACTTGTCCAGATATAGGAAGATCTGCTTATTTGTATTATAGTTGCACATTTGCATAGGACAGAGAGAACTTTGGATTTAAAAAACTAGAGAATGCTGAATCTCAGAACTAATTTATTATTATTATTATGAACATTCCTTAGTTATGATGCATTGGCAGAAAAATCTAGTAGTAACAATTTAAAATGAAGTCTCTAGCTAAGAAATACAGGATCCCTTGTGGAGTTTAAGTTTTACTGAACTATGACTTTTGGGACACTGTTCCACTTTAGAATAAAGTCTATAACTCTCTGTACTGTCATTTATTGCTAGGATGAGGTAGTTGATTAGAAAGGCTAAACATCTCTGTTTATATCACCACCTATATCCACTAAGGTAGGGAAGAACCATCTCAAGAGTCCCATGAAAAGAATACAAATGGAACCTTTTTGATAATTTTAGGATAAGGATCACTGCCTTTTTAAAATAACACACTTTTAGCTGACAACATCATTTTATCTCTCCCCTGATAGAATATTATTTTTATTAAAGATTTTATTTATTTTAAGTTTTACAATTTTTCCCCTAATCTTACTTCCCTCCCCCACCCTCCACAGATAGCAATTTGTCAGTCTTTACATTGTTTCCATGTTGTACATTGATCCTAATTTAGTGTGATGAGAGAGAAATCATATTCTTAAGGAAGCAACATAAAGTATAAAAGATAACAACAAGATCAGACAATAAGATATCAGTTTTTTTCCTAAATTAAAGGAATTAGTCCTTGGACTTTGTTCAAACTCCACGGTTCTTTATCTGGATAAAGATGGTATTCTCCATTTCAGGCAGCCCAAAATTGTCCCTGATTGTTGCACTGATGAAATGAGCGAGTCCATCAAGGTTGATCATCACCCCCATGTTGCTGTTAGGGTGTGAAGTGATTCTGCTGGTTCTGCTCATCTCATTCAGCATGAGTTCATGCAAATGCCTCCAGGCTTTCTTGAATTCCCATCCCTCCTCGTTTCTAATAGAACAATAGTGTTCCATGACATACATATACCACAATTTATTAAGCCATTCCCCAAGGACATTTACTTGATTTCCAGTTCTTTGCCACCACAAACAGGGTTGCTATGAATATTTTTTATACAAGTGGTATTTTTACCCTTTTTCATCATCTCTTCAGGGTATAGACCCAGTAGGGGTATTCTGGATCAAAGGGTATACACATTTTTGTTGCCCTTTGGGCATAGTTCCAAATTTCTCTCCAGAAAGGTTGGATGAGTTCACAGCTCCACCAACAATGTAATAGTGTCCCAGATTTCCCACAACCCTTCCAACAATGATCATTATCCTTTCTGGTCATATTTGCCAGTCTGAGAGGTGTGAGGTGGTACCTCAGAGAAGCTTTGTTTGCATTTCTCTAATAAGTAATGATTTAGAGCAATTTTTCATATGACTATGGATTTCTTTGATCTCCTCATCTGTAAATTGCCTTTGCACATCCTTTGACCATTTGTCAACTGGGGAATGGCTTTTTTTTTGAAAATATGACTCAGTTCTCTGTATATTTTAGAAATGAGTCCTTTGTCAGAAACATTAGTTGTAAAGATTGTTTCCCAGTTTACTACATTTCTTTTGATCTTGGTTACAGTGGTTTTATCTGTGCAAAAAGCTTTTTAATTTAATGTAATCAAAATCATATAGTTTGTTTTTAGTGATGTTCTCCATCTCTTCCTTAGTCATAAACTGTTTCCCTTTCCATAGAGCTGACAGGTAAACTAGTCCTTGATCTTCTAATTTGCTTATAGTATTTTTTTATGCCTAAATCCTGTATGCATTTGTATCTTATTTTGGTATAGAGTGTGAGGTGTTTATCTAATTTAAATTTCTTCCATACTACCTTCCAATTTTCCCAACAGTTTATCAAATAGGGAGTTTTTATCCCAATAGCTGGACTCTTTGGGTTTATCAAACACCTGCTAGAATATTATTGAAGAACAATCCCAGCTGAGTGGAGGAACAGTCCAGTAGATTTACCATGAAGTCATCTAGGAGATCAATCTTGTCTAGATGAGACTATGTACCCCAAAGAGAGCTAGTCCTGTGTATCCCCCAAATCAGGCTAGTTTTGAAGCAATGTCACTTGTTCAAACTAGATTCATCAAGTAAACATATATAAATGGTTTTTTAGGGTATCAAGGCTCTCGAGTTCTAGAATTGTGAGTTGTCTATTTGTACCTTACTACATTGGTACTTTATATGTCCATTCTTCCCATGGTTACTATATGTTTTGGGGAAGAATGTGTCCTTGGTTTATGAATGGAATGCTATATGATTTTTATTTATATTTACATAGAATTTTCAAAAATGTTTTGATTAATATGGTTTGGATTGTCTGTCTGACACATTGTCTGACACAGCTGACACATTGAATATATGTCTCACTTTTGGCCTTTGGGTTACCTGCAATGTTAGTTTCTCAATTCTCAATAGAGAATTTGCAACTTTAGAACATAGTGAGGAAAACATTTCTGTTTGAAATATGAATTTTTGCCTTGAGGAATGATGTTTATTTTTATGTTGGGGTTGGGGTTATTCTCATGATTTCTTTCAGATGTGGAAACTCTCTCCATGAAATAGATCAGAAATTTATTTATAACTTAAAGTCACTTGGGATCATTTAAAGCATCAGGCAATGTCCAAAATGTAATCCCTGCCATTTTTTAAAAATCGTTTTTTTTTAAATTTTCAAGATGGCTATCCTGAATTTGAATATTCATTTTTTTTGAATATTCAGGATGGCTATCCAATTGTATATCATAATCAATAAAAGGGATCATTGCATAGTGGATAGAGAACTGATTTAAGTACCGCCTTTGACAAATACTGGCTTTTGTAGTCTAACTCCCATTCTCATTCAAATTTATCCTTAGGAGGAAAAGTTGTAAGTTTTTTTTCTAGAAAGATATTGAGACTGTCCTTAAATTTCTTTGGCTCAGACTATTGACATCACTTCCTAGTCCTCCAAGTACAAAACAGCCCTTAGTAAGTAGATAGATAATATAATGAAGTCAGGAAGAGCTGAATCCAAATCTACCCAACCCAGAATAAATATTATAGTCATGCTGAATTAGAGTACAATGATCTCATAGACGGGTGGGATCAGCAATGGAGAGGAAGAGAAATTCTTATAGACCTTCATGCTTGTAGTGATGTCTCCTGAGATGATGCTGCCCATTCCTGGGAAATTGGAAAGTAAAATGCTTGTTACCATTCAGTAAGGAGAGACTGATATAAATATACTCTTATATCCTTAACAATAATACCTTGAAGATAATTGGAGTAAAAAGTTCCTGCAGTCCACCAGTTGTATTGTCCCTGTTAAAATTCACTACTGTAAGTTGTATTAGGGATTTACTTATAATTTGGTAACTATGCCTTTAAATCATCCAAGAGAAATTGAGTTTTAAAGGGATTGAAAGCAATAATTTCACCTTCACTATAAGGGACAAATGTTAAAGGATTAGAAGTGTTCTCTCCTTGCTGTGACTGGGTACCTTTGTATTGCTAATGGACACCATCACTCCTTTGCTTTCAGGGAGGCCTACTGAAAGATGACCTCTAAGGTTTTAAAGTAATCATTTTGTTGTTAAGTCATTTTTTGTCATATCCAACTCTTCAAGACTCCAATAGGATATTATTAGCAAAGATACTGGAATGGTTTGTGTCCTTCTCCAGAGTCCTTATTTTACATCTAAAAATCTGAGATACTTCTGGCCAAGATGGCCCTGTGCTAAAGTCTCCTGATCTTCCCTCATATATCACATGAAACGAACTCTTAATAGAAATCCAATGGACAAAAAGCTAGGAGAACCTCAAGGTCTGTCTTCAGGGATCAGGGATATGCTAAGCTCAGAATGCAGACAGCCAGTGTGGGTGTGCTGAGAGCCTAACTAGCCTAAGATCAGCTTCAGAGGCATTTGCTCTGGGAAATGATCAGAGAGATCAGAGAGTGGAGGTATGGCCATGGGACTGATGGTCTAGGACTTACCAGAAGGGCTAGAGGGTAAGTTCCAGCCTTTAGTGCCCCCACTGGCCGGCCCAAGTGGTTACTAAACCCAGTGAGTAAAGCCTCTAGAGATCCCAACACCAAACCTCTGTGAACCAGCCCCTCCCCCAACACAAGATCTTAGGAAAATTATGGAAGGCCAGCAGAAGGGAGGTCCATAGAAAAATTCTTAGAAGGAAAAGACCCCAACTCAGAGAGACATAGAACCTCTGAAGAGAATATTATTTGGTCTCCAGCACAGAAAGATTTCTTTGAAGAAATCAGGAAGGAGTTTAAAAATCAATTGGAAAAACTAGAAAATTTGGGAAAAGAAACAAAAGAGAAGATTAAAACCTTGCAACAAGAAAACAAATCCTTGGAAAATACAATTGGACAAATGAAAAAAGAAAGTAATTCTCTCAAAACCTCAATTGGTCAAATGGAAAACTCTTACAAAAATAGAATTGACCAACTGGAAAAGGAGTTGCAAAAGGTAAATGAAGAAAATTCTTCCCTAAAAAATAGAATGGAGTCTGTGGAAACTAATGACTTCATGAGACAACAAGAATCTGTTAAACGAAAACAAAAATTGAAAAAAATAGAAGGAAATGTAAAATGCTTCATCAGCAAAACCACTGACCTTGAGAATAAATTGAGGAGAGATAACCTAAAAATTATTGATCTTCCTGAAAACATTGAAGAGAAAAAAAGCCTGGACTCAATATTACAGGATTTAGTGATGGAAAACTGTCCTGATATCATGGAACCAGAGGGTAAAATAGTTATTGAAAGAATAGATTGCTCCCCTCTGGAAAGGGACTCCAAAATGAAAATGCCAAGGAATATTGTAGTCAAATTCCAGAATTATCAGATAAAGGAGAAAATCCTGCAAACAGCTATAAAGAAACAATTTAGATACCAAGGACCTGGTAGCATCAACATTTAGGGATCAAAGGGCCTGGAATGTGATATTCTAAAAAGCAAGGGAGCTTGGAATGTAGCCAAGAATACATTATCTGCAAAAACTGAGCCTTCTCTTCCAGGGCAAAAGATGGACATTTAATGAAATAGGAGATGTCCAACTTTTCCTAATGAAAAGACCAGAGCTTAATAGAAAATTTGGACTTCAAACAGGAGACTTAAAGAAAAAACAGTAAAATAAAAAAAAGGAGGGGAAGAGAAAAAACTTATCAAATAAGATGAAACTTGCTAGATCCCTACCTGGGAGAAAGACTAATAACTTTAGAGAATTTTAACTCTATCAGAGAGAGAATTTAATTAACCAGAAGAGATGGATACTCTTGACTTATTCGAGAAACTGCTATCCAATAAGATGAAACTGACTATATCTCTACCTGGGAGAAAGACTCTAATAAGTCTCAAAAACTGTAACTCTATTAGAGAGAATTTATTTAGTCAGAAGTGATGGACACTCATGACTTTTCTGTGACTCAGAATGATTTAAAAATAATACCACCTTAAAAAGGGGAACAGTAAAGAGATGAGAGGATGGAGGAAACTGAATGGGATAAATCTCATTACATTAAAAGGTACAAAAGACCTTTGCAATAGAGGGGAAGATGGGAGGAAGTGAGAACTGCCTGAATCTTACTCTAATCAGATTGGCTTACAATTAACATATGTGCCCACAGTTAAGTTAAGAAACTTATCTTACCTTTAAAGTACTAAAAGGAGAAAAGGGGAGGGAGAGGGAAGGAGGAACCAACAGAAAAAAAGGGAAGAAAGAAGGGACAAAGGGAAAGATGGAAAAAGGGGGAAGAGGGTTAGATATAGGAGGGCAAAGATGGTGGTATTCAGAAACAAAATACCAGGGAATATGGATAAAGGGAAAAAAGGGGAAAAATACAAACAGAGGGAAGATAGCATGGAGGGCAATAAAGAGTTAGTAATTATTACATTGAATGTAAATGGGATGAACTCTCCCTTAAAACATAAGTGAATAGCAGACTGGATTAAAACCCAGAATCCTACAATGTGCTACTTACAAGAAACTCATTTGAAGCAGAGAGATACATAGAGCGTAAAGGTAAAAGATTGGAGCAAAATATATTTCACTTCAGCTGAAGTGAAAAAATCAGGGGTAGCAATCCTTATCTCAGACAAAGCAACTGCAAAAATAGATAGTGTTAAAAGAGATAGGGAATGGGGTGGCTAGGTAGTGCAGTGGATAAAACACTGGCCCTGGAGTCAAGAGTGCCTGGGTTCAAATCCGGTCTCAAACACTTAACCTAAAAAAAAGGGATAGGGAAGGAAACTATATCTTCCTAAAAGGTACCATAGATAATAAAATGATTTCTATTTTGTTTTTAGTTTTTTCAAGGCAATGGGGTTAAGTGGCTTGCCCAAGGCTACACAGCTAGTTAATTATTAAGTGTCTGAGGCTGGATTTGAACTCAGGTACTCCTGACTCCAGGGCCAGTGCTCTATCCATTGTGCCACCTAGCTGCCCCAATAAAATGATTTCAATACTGAATATGCATACACCTAATGGTATAGCATCCAAATTTTTAGAGGAGAAGCTGAAAACAACTACAGGAAGACATAGACAGCAAAACTCTACTAGTGGGAGACCTTAATCTCAGATTTAGATACATCTAATCATAAAATAAACAAGAAGGAAATTAAGGAGGTAAATAGATTTTTAGAAAACCTAGACAGGATAGATTTATGGCGGAAATTGAATAGGGATAGAATGGAATATATTTTCTTTTCTGCAGTACATGGCACTTACACAAAAATTGACCATGTACTCTGGTCATAAAAACCTAATAATCAATTACAGAAAGGCAGAAATAGTGAATACATCTTTTCTAGATCATAATCCAATAAAAATCATATACAATATTCATCCAGGGAGATATGGAGCCAAAACTAATTGGAAACTAAATAACCTCATTTTAAAGAATGAGTGGATCAAACAACAAATTATAGAAAGAATTAATGATTTCATCCTAGATAATGACAATAATGAAATAACATACCAGAACCTATGGAATACATTCAAGGAAGCTGTCAGGGGATTTATTATATCTTTAAATGCTTATATGAATAAATTAGAGAAAGAGGAAATTAATGAACTAAATATGCAACTAAAAAAATTAGAGAAAGAACAAATTAAAACCTTCCCAGTTAAATACCAAATTAGAAATTTTAAAAATTAAAGGAGAAATTAATAAAATCAAAAACAGAAAACTATTGAACTAATAAATAAAACCAAGAGCTAGTTTTATTAAAAAAACAGTAAAACTGATAAATCTCTGGTCAATTTGATTTAAAAAAAGAAAGAATAAAACCAAATTGCTAGTATCATAAATAAAAAAGGTGAACTCACCACCAATGAGGAGAAAATTAAAGTAATAATTTGGAATTATTTCGCCTAACTATATTCCAGTAACTTTGATAATCTAAGTGAAATGGATGAATATTTTCAAAAATATAAGTTGCTCAGGTTAAATGAGAAGGAAATTAAATACCTAAATAACCCTATCTCAGAAAAAAAATTCAACAAGCCATTATTGAACTCCCTAAGAAAAAAATCTCCAGGGCCAGATGGATTCACAAGTGAATTCTATCAAACATTTAAGGAACTGGTTTCAATTCTATATAAACTCTTTGAAAAAATAGGTGAAGACAGAACTCTGCTTAACTCTTTCTATGACACTAATATGGTGCTGACACCTAAACCAGAAAGAGTTAAAACAGAGAAAGAAAACTATAGACCTATCTCCCTGATGAATATAGATGTGAAAATCTTAAATAAAATCTTAACAAAACAACTGCAACAAGTTATCACTAGGATAGTACATTATGACCAAGTAGGATTTATCCCAGGAATGCAGGGTTGGTTCAATATTAGGAAAACTGTCAATATAATTAATTATATCAGCAACAAACCTATCAGAAATCATATTATTATATCAATAAATGCTGGAAAAGCTTTTGACAAAATACAGCACCCATTCCTACTAAAAAAAACTGGAGCGCATACTAATAAATGGATTGTTCCTTAGACTAACAAGCAGTATCTATCTGAAACAAGCATTATATGCAATAAGGATAGGTTAGAGACATTCCTAATAAGATCAGGGGTAAAACAAGGATGCCCATTATCACCACTACTATTCAATATTGTATTAGAAATGTTAGCTCTAGCAATAAGAGAAGAAAAAAAATCGAAAGAATTAGCATGGGGGGGGCAGCTAGGTGGTACAGTGGATAAAGCACTGGCCCTGGAGTCAGGAGTACCTGGGTTCAAATCCAGTCTCAGACATTTAATAATTACCTAGCTGTGTGGCCTTGGGCAAGCCACTTAACCCCATTTGCCTTGCAAAAAAAAAAAACCTAAAAAAAATTACTAGAAATAATTAGCAACTTACGCAAGGTCACAGGATACAAAACAGTCATAAATCCTCAACATTTCTACCTATGTCTAGCAAGATGCAACAGAAAGAGCTAGAAAGAGAAAATCCATTCAAAGTAACTTCAGACAACATAAAATACCTGGGTGTCTACCTGTCAAGGGAGACTCAGAAACTTTTTGAAAACAATTACAAAATGAGCGGCTAGGTGAAGCAGTGGATAGAGCATCGGCCCTGGAGTCAGGAATACCTGAGTTCAAATCTGGCCTCAGATACTTAATAATTACCTAGCTGTGTGGCCTTGGGCAAGCCACTTAACCCCATTGCTTTGCAAAAAAACTAAAAAAAACAATTACAGAACACTAATGAAACTGAGATAAACAGAAGTTAGGTGACTTGTCCAAAATTATACAACTAAGGGAAATAATGATTTAAAATATAATAGTCACTGCTTAGTACTGCTTAGGAACCATTTCATTTTAAACATAGTTAATCTTCAGTCAGAATATAATGATGACCACAGGACTAAATATTTTCTCTATTTCTCTCTCAAAAACTGTACCTTGTTATAAAATAGCAGATCTTTTCATTAAAGATAATTCTATTAGAGTGTTTAGCAGTGTTACCATACCTGTAAGTCCAGGAAAAATAGCCTTACAAAAATCAAGATGTGGACAATGCAAAAAATTGCAAATATTACTATCTATGAGGCTACTGAGAACTTTTAAAAAAATAAAATCTATGTTTGCTAAGTAGCTATATGTGCTAAGTACCTATAACCAAAATGTCTCAAAAAATAATACAACTGACTTTACTGGAAGGTTGTCAGTATCATTGGGATACATCAGAAAGTGAACTTTCTTTAGAGTTTTCAAAGATCCTCTGTTACTAAATGTGAACACCTGAGATACAATTAATCCAGCAAAAAGGATTTTCAGAAATTCCAAATTTTCTGTTCTGATTGCCACAAAAGTAATTATATATATATATATATATGTGTGTGTGTGTGTGTGTGTGTGTGTGTGTGTGTGTGTGTGTGTGTATTATACATACTTATTTGTGTCTAATGGTAGCCTTCTCTAAAATGAGGTTGTGGGGAGGGAAGGAAAAAAAGAAAAATATTTACATAATAATTTTGTTATATATTGGAAAACAATAGCAGGTTGTGCATGGTAGATTTGCAGTTTCATGGACACTCATCTTTTTATTGTACTGCTATGAAAATGCTTGTTTATTCCACAAATTAAAAATTAAATTAATAAATCTATATGTCAGATACTCTTGATATAATTGACTATACACTCAGTGATTCTATTTAAGAATAGGTTATATACTCCAAGAAGTAATTGATCAATTCTCCCTTAGCAAAATGACAACTAATTATGAATAAAGCCATACAATTTATATTTCACCATACACTTCCCTGAAAATAATTATTTGGGAGTAGGTACTTCAAGTTCTAGTATCCCCATTTTATAAGTGAAGATTATACATTCAAAGAAATTTAAATGATTTAATTTTTTTTTGCCTCTATTCTAGCAGCATTAGACCTGTCCATGGCTCTTTGATCTGTTCCTACCAGTATATTCCTCATTTTCTCTTGTGGGATGAGCAGTTTCTGTTTGCCTCGTTCTGAAAACTTCTACCTGGCAGGTAGAAATAAGTATTATACTGAATGCTGGAGGATAACCACTGGTGACCCCAGTAGTGCACATGGATAAACTAAAACTCCTTTTTGATTCTGGAATTAGTGAGTGTGGGGCATCTGAACAGACACATTCAGTGTTCACACACTCGAGGCACTAGAATTCTCACAGACTCCACTCATGTTAGCTTTACTAAAGTAAAGTCAATACAGGAGGTGATTATGATTTCAGATCAAAGGGAATCAAACCATTTCCATTTCAGAATCACTTTGAAGGGCAACTAGGTGGCACAGTGGATAGAGCACCGGCCCTGGAGTCAGGAGTACCTGAGTTCAAATCCTGCCTCAGACACTTAATAATTACCTAGCTGTGTGGCCTTGGGCAAGTCACTTAACCCCCTTGCCTTGCAAAAAAAAATCACTTTAAACCATGTTGAATAAATGGTGATACCATCTTCACATCTTGGATACCTTCTTCAATAACAAGATGCTCAGACCTTTTCTACTTTGGATGGAGGTTAGCATATTTCCATTTTTGAATTTTTTTCTCTTAAGTTTTTTCCCTGATATTTTGATTGTGCACAGGACACTGAATTTTTACTAGGAAAGATGTTTAAAGATTTTTTTTTTTTACAGTTTTGGAAAGAATTTGAACTGTCTCCTCAGATGAATCTTTTTCAAGCAGGGGGCCCTGGAAGTTTTTTTGATGAACAGGATGAGGGTCTCTACTCTTTCTTAAGGGAAAGACAACTATTCCAGAACTAAGAGCTGGGATAGCTATTGAACCATGACCAGGAAATCCAGCCAGATAAAGACACTCTGTGGTTTTTTAGTAACTGCACATATCTATGAGCATGTTCTTACTTCTTCTGAGGTTCAATAGCATGAATCACTTGCCGATATGGGAACTGTCCAACTGCTGAGACAACAGCACAGTCAATAGAGATTTTACCCCATTGTTGGATTATCTGATCTCAGTACATCTGTAGCTCTGGATCTCCTGCTTCAGAGAGTGTTGCTGCCAGGCTTTGACAGTACTTTAGATCCTCATTTGCTGCATTCACCATCACATATATTGAGAACTGGGTTGTCACTTTCCTGAACAATTAATAAGATGCCAGATTGTAAGGTTTTCTTGCAAAGGATTTTCTGCCCATTATTACTCCCCCTACTGCTCTCCTCTTTCTTCTAAAATACAAATTGAACAATTATATTTCTATTTTATTTCTCTTGGATAATAATCTTCTTTGCTTTGAAGAAGACTTTGGCTCCTGCCAGATCAACATTAATATTTTTTTTAGGATTTTTTTCAATGCAAATGGGCTTAAGTGGCTTGCCCAAGGCCACACAGCTAGGTAATTATTAAGTGTCAGAGGCAGTATTTGAACTCAGGTCCTCTTGACTCCAGGGCTGGTGCTCTATCCACTGCGCCACCTAGCTGCCCCAACATTTTTTAACATATATTAAATCCAGGGTTTGCTTTACCATGGTCACTCCTCACATCACTTTTCATTTGGGACCACTCAATAAAATGCCTCTTTGGTCAATCTGAGTTTTGAAATTGACTTTCACATTTTTATAATCAGCCCCCAGCCAGATTTACTTATTTTCCTCCTTTATAAACTGAATGATTGCTAAAGAAATCACAGTTTTTGTCTTTTTGTGGTTTTTTTTTTATGAATTCACAAAACAACTGATAGCTTTCACATATTGGACTAACACAACTAACAGTCATTATCTTAACTCAGTGCCTGAATTTTGCTGTTCTAATATTACAGTCTTTGAGGAGCAGGGTATTTCTTATTTAAATTGCCACTCACAATCATTAATAATTCTACTGACTACCATGTTGATGTACTTAAACTCCAATGCTTTTTGCATATGGTTTTCAGCTTCTGAGAAGGAGGGTGTAGTTAGAAAAGTCGTCCCAGTGATATAAGAGGAAGGGGAGAAGAAATGAGAAAGTTCTTTATGATTGACCTTATTTTTTTTCAGTAAAATATGAGACTACATTCTCAGCTGAGAGTTTAGGAGGATGGAAATCTATGAAAGGTTTAAAGAGGAAAGGAAAGGTTTAAGGAGGAAAGGATAAGGTTTGGAAAAATCACTGCAGCAAGTGGAATAGTGAGTTTAATAGGTAGATAAAAAATGGATTACCTTGCTAAGGTGAGAGCCCAATTGATATTATTGATCATAGACATGTAATGGACCCAGTCACCATGATTATGATTTTACTCAGTAGCATGTGAATAGGAGCAAAGGCAATTATAGTGTTAGTAATACAAGGTTGATATTTGGCAAAATAAAACTGGTGATAGAATAAGAAGTCCAGGGACTCAATAGAAGAAAGAAATATAGAACCAGACTGATACCAAGGAATCAAGAAGAGGAAAGGAGAAGAATACAACCAGTGCAGAAATGATGACCAGGGAAAGAACTGAAGTGGCAAAGGTTCGGAGTTAATGATGAGGATAGATAACAGGGTTTATAGGAAGAACAGACTGTGATCAGATAATGTAGTATGAGAGTTTATGAACATCCAAGTGGTGCATTTATGGGTAATGGCAGGATTAATGGCATGCCCATTTCTATTGGTAGCTGAGGTATGGTAGAGAAATCAATCATGAAAAATGAGTAGGTTGAGGATCTGAGGGATTAGAGTGTTTGAATGAGTATCAATATATCCCCTAGCATGAAACCAAGAAGTGGTGAAAAGAGAAAGACTTTTATCAAGGCCCTAAACTTATTGAGGAAAGAAGGAGTTATCCTAGAGATTGTTAGAATTTTGATTGAGTAATGGATATGGATGAGTTGAACCTCAAAGCCAGAGGGTGATGTATTAGAGAAAAACCCTAGAAATGGCAATGAGGAGGAGGGACTATCCCAATCTCCCCTCTCCACTTGTATGTCAGAGAGAATGAGCAGAAGTGTAATCATTGTCAGAAAGTGTGACCAAAGAGGCTGTGGCACCAGGAAGGAGCCCATTTTCAGTAGCTATAAGAAGAAGTGAAAAAGGAAAAGATAAGATAAAAGCTGGTAATTTACCTATGAAGCAGGCACTCTAATGGATGGGGTAGGTAGCTTTAGAGTCAAACACTGATGAAGGTAGTTTGAAGGAAATGTCAAGAAGCTAGTGGACATTGGAGGATGGAGAAAGGGGTTGAAATAATAACAACTTGGGATACAAAATCACTTGAGAAGAGGAAAGTATAACTGAGTAGGAGTTTATTAATCATTAAGGAACAAACTCAGGTAGTTTATTAAAATCTTTAGGGGTTTGGCATGAGGTTGGTTTCCCCTCAGGGTCTTAAGCACCTCATATAAGGGGACTAAAGTAGAAGCTGCTATATTTATTTCTTTCCCCTGCAAGCATACCAGACCTGGCCAGGAACAGGATGGAATATTGGAACGACATTAAAGAAGAGAAATTAATATTTATTTTGTGGTTGTACATTAAAGACCGTAGATTTCTCCAATTGGACTTATAGCTGAAACTTTTCATATATAGGATCTCCCCCATTAGATTGTGAGCTCTTTGAACAGAGATGATCTTACTTTTCTATTTATATGACCAGTATTTAGAACAGTGCTTTGCACATACTAAGGCTTAATAAATACTTTATTCATTCATTCATGGATTCATTATTGTATATTTGCTGCTGCTGTTAATCAGTCATTTCAGATGTATCCAATTCTTTGTGATCCCATTTGGAATTTTCTCAGCAAAGATACTAGTGTGATCTGCCATTTCCTTCTCTAGATCATTTTATAGGCGAGGAACTAAAGCAAATAGTGCTAAGTGACTTACCCAGGGTCACACTGCTAATAAATGACTGAGACTAAATTTGAACTCAGGAAGAGGAGTCTTCCTAAAGACCCAGTGTTCTATGCACTATGGAGCCACCTAGCGGTCATTAATATAGACTTACAAGATGGGCATGCAGAGGATGTATTACTATTGGTTCTCCCCTTCCTCTCAGGGGAAGAGTGTTGATGCTTTCTGAAATCAAATGACAACTCAATACATATTTCTGAAATATGCAATAGATGGATGTCTCACCTGGGAAACCGATAACAACTGACTACTGAGCAATTCCACTACCTTTGGTCTTGCTTAAGCATTTCCTATAAGTGAGGTCTCAGATGCTCTTTACTCTAGTGTCACATCTAGAGGTACTGCATTTAATTTTCCCATTGTAATAAATTTCTTTTAATCTGCAAAGAAAAATGAAACAATTGTGATTGTATTCTAAACCTTATGTTGTGGGAGAAAAAAATGAAAAATAGTTGTATTAAGGGTCAAAGCTAAGCACTAAAGTTCAGTTATAAATGGCAGATTTTTATTTTATTTTATTTTTTTTAAACAGGAACAATTTAGTTATTTGACTTAGACATCAAGAATCTCTAAATAACTTGTAAGAGCAACCAATACCTAGAATTGTAAGAATAAAGAACATTTTACCAAGAAAAAAACAAAATTTGAACTATGAACTATTCAATGTCATTATTGATAAGAATATCAAACAAACACTCACATGTACCCCAGAGAGGCAGATTGAATGGTCCAAGCAAGCATCTTTAGATTGACAGAAAAATCAGAAGACAGTGGGAAACTTTAGAGCATACAAAACAAGGTAACTGCAAAAGCTAGAAGTCCTTAGAAAGCACTGTTGGGGTGATGGGAAGTCTTGTTTCATGTACGTACTATCTGAAAAAGTTGGTGATTCCCTTATACCTAAATTGTGGGAGCCATCAAGCAGTCTAGATTGGTTTCTAGGGTCTGGAGCAAGAGTTGAGCCAAGTCAAGATTTCTTCTGGATCTGACAGAGACGGAACTATCTGTCTTCTTATTTATTATTTTAACAATTTCTACAGTTATTTTGATATACATTTCTTTTTGGTTTGTATTAAACAAAAAATTAAAATAGCACATAGAAAAACCAAGAAAACATTAAAAAGTGGCCAAAGATAGCCTTGGAATATAGAACTTCAACAAGTGGGGGGAAGAGAAAGGTAAAGAGAAAATGATTTGGAGATTATTATATTGCAAGATTAAACAGTGATGTTAAAAAAAAGAAGAAACAGTGACACTATAACCTAAATTTCAATATCTGCAAGTATTAAGTATTTCATTTCTTCCCAGTTGCTTTTCTTGCTAATTTCTGAGCTGCAACATTACCTCCATCTTTTGAATAAGCAGGTACATAATTCCACTCAACATTCATGTCCTGAGTCAGATTATCCAGTTTAATGAATTGCTCTCTGTGGACAACATCTTCATTTTTACTTGTTTTCCAGTCATTTCCTTTCCAGTTGTCAATCCACTCATTCATATCCTTGGTGACAAGTTGGCTGTCTGTGCACACTACGATGTTGTCCTTATTTTGGACCTTTGCTTGCTCAACCGCTTTGATTGCTGTTTCTAATGATGCAGTTTGGTTTGTCTGTCGTCCAGAATACCTATCACTTATGTTTAGACCATGCTCTGATCTCCAGTATACACCAATACCTCCTTGTGCCCCTTCTCTTCTATTATTTTTGAAGGTACCTTTGACATAGACAATGTTAGAGTCTGACTCTGGATGTGATTGCCCACAATAGCTTCCATGGATGCTAGTCTGCCAATCATAGTCACAGCTCCAGGGATTGGGTTTCTGACTCATGTCTAATCCCAAGTCATCCTGACCTTCAGAAAAAGTAATGGCAGATTTTTAAATGAAAATTTGTATATCTAAAATTCCCTTTAGGAAATAATAGTTAATTTTGGATCTATGCACTTCTGTGCCCTTGCTGCACTTTGACTAATTGGACCAAAAAATATCTTTTTCTTAAGGTGGGTGATATGGTGGTTTCTGACTTAGAGGTCATCTATTGAATTCTTATCCAACATTGATTGTTCAATTCAAAATTCAACAAACATTAATTAAATGTTTACTATGATCCAGATCCTGTGCTAAGCACTGAACTGGAAGGATTCAAAGATAGATAAAACATATAGACTTTGCTCTCAAGGAACTTTTAATCCAAAGGTTTGAAAAGACTATACAGATAACTATATGATAGAGCAGGGGCTTATGAACTTTTTCTGGAAAAGAAAGGCCAGATATTTTAGGTTTTTGCAGGCCAACAGGCAAAATTGAGAATATTGGGGATGTTTTTACATAATAAAAGAGAAAACAAATTTCCATAAATTTTTATTGGCAAAGCACTTTATTGATATTAATTGCATACATTTTCTTGGTAATGTAGGTCTACTAATAAGAATTCTGTTTTTTAAATTCTTTTTTGTTCAGGAAACATTTCACTTTTTTTGGCTGTTTTTAGTGTTTCTGATCAACAAAATTGATTACAAATGTTCACTTGTAATAGAATTTCATATATTTTATCTCTGAAAATGTCTTTTCATCTAAATAGATCCTACCATCCTGCTAACTGTCCATGAGCATATATTTTTATTTGAGCATATTCATTGTGGAGAAGGCACTTATTATAATTTTTATTAGATTCTTCTCTTGATATTTGTCTTTTAGCTTTACATTGCAGATTAATCATCTCCTACTGAATGTAGAATGGAAATTTTTCAATTGCATAGATAAGTGGGTTTTGAAATAAGGAAATTTCTTTTGCACTTATACATTGCTAGAAGTCTAGTTTGAATTTGACAAATATATCTGCTGAAAATTTATGTGAGAATGGAAATCTTGCTTCCTGTTTTAACTTTTGACAGTAAAAGAAGTATAAAATGCAGCTTGATATTACCTGCCATCAAATTAACTTTGCAATATAATGTAAATTTCACATATATTCATAACTTTGCTATGTAATTTTAGGTTGAATTCATTAAGACCATAGCAAAAATTAACTTCCAAAGCCAGTCAGTGTTTGATAATAGTGACTGAAGGTAGTTCTTCTCACTCAGGAAAAAAATTAAATATGGCTCTTAGTTTAAAAAAAATCACGATAAACCTTTTCTCCTCTACTTTTCTTATTTTCACATGACAGTTTTCTTGATGGGAAAATGAGGGTTGTAAGGCAATAATATAACATAATAAACAGATCTAGTCTGAGACAGGAATGCCAAGGATCAAATCCCATCTCTGATGATGATATTTGACCTTCATTCTTGAAGGAGACCATGACATCAGAAAAGTGATGCCATGACAAGAAAGTAAATTGAATTTGACTGAGAAGTTATTGTGCTAAGTCACCAGCCTTTCTTTCTCCTCCATCTGGGTCCTGTGACTAGATATGAATCAGGATGACTGGAGCTAGCCCTCTGGATGGGAAGAAATCAGAATTAAGCAACTTGCCCAAGGTCTCACAGCTAGTTTCAAGTGTCTGAGATCAGATCTGAACTCAGGACCTTCTGATTCCAAAACTGATGCTTTATCCAATGCACCACCTAGTTGCCCTGTCACCCCTGTTACATACTGCTTGAGTGATCCTGGGCAAATCACTTAACCTCTAAGAACTTTAGCCAACATTCTTAAACTATTAGTTTCAGAGAAGGTGCATTTGGTAGAAATAGTTCCCTCACCAGGCAATTTCTTATACTAGTGAAATCACAGTTCAGATTCTTACTTAAAATCTTCAGATGGCAACAATAGTACTTATAGAATCTCTGACATAGGATTATTTGTGAGGTTAAAAAGAGATCTTTATGTAAAGCACATTTCCAATCTCAAAGTGCTAAATGAATATCATCATCATCATCATCATCATCCTCAGTGCTACTATTAATAACATCCCATATGTGTATACAAAATTACTAACAATTATGTCCTATCACATATTAATGTACACCAGAATTTTAATTTCAAAACAAATATACAAAACAAAAATTTTCCCTTGAAAATATTTTGGCATGTCTTCAGAAAACCAGAAAAGCAAGAGGGTCATATATAATATACATAAAAAGATATACATAAAAAAGTAAAAGCTTGTACCTACAGGAGACCTGCACTTTCATGAGCAATCTTTTTTCTGTTCTACTATGGTAGACAAACATCTCTTCCATACAGTGTTTAGGTTCAAAATAAAAATTTTAAAAATAATTTAAAAATTATATATCTTCAAAGTTCTCTGTCTGTGTGGAAGCCACAGCTTCTTGAAAGCAGGAACTGTCTTTTTATATCCAGACCTTAGTACCTGGCACTTTATAAGTGATTATGATTGAAAGTGCAAGTTTCAGGGATGGATTTTACTCAGCAGAATCTCAAGGTGGCAAATTAAGACTTTCAGATTTTTACCCCATATTACCAGTGGTTTTCAGAAATGTAACTACAGCAATCTCAGCTTTTGAAATAATCTCTACTATAAAATCTTCACTGATTTCTGACAGGTTACTCATGTTTTCTTCCTACAAAATCAACATCTCATGCATCACCCTGTCTGAAACATTTCTAAAAGCAACCAATAAGAAACAGTTCTATAAACTTTGGAGACAAGAACAATCCAGGAAAATCAAGAAAATTGCAAAAATCAAAGACAATTAATTGAAAAAATCAAAGACTAAAGAAAATAATCTTTGAAGAGAGAAAATTTGGAACTCAATGTTTTAAAAGGAATAATAAAAATTGCTTTTAACATGTAACTGGGGAAAAATAAAATATAAAAAAAAATTTAAATAACTCCTTGAAAACTAGAATTGGCCAAAGGGAAGCAAAGGACATTATAAAATATCAATGTAAAATACCAAATAAATAAATAAATTCAAAAGGATGAAAAAAAGAGAATGTGAAACACCTTATTAGAGAAACAATTGATCTAGAGAACAGATCAAGAAAAGACAATATAAATTGTTGGAACACCTGAAAGTTACAACCTAAAAAGTAATTTTGATAGAATATCACAAGAAATTGTTAATGAAAATTTCCCTGAAGTTTCATAACAAATGGATAAAATAGAATTAGAAAAAAATTCACCAATCACCACCTGAAAGAGATCCAAAGATGAAAGCTTACAGGAATATCAGAGCCACATTTCAAAGTTCCTACCTTAAAGAAAAAATACAACAAGCAACAAGGAAAAAAAATTAAATATTGAAGAACTATAATTAGGATTATACCAGACATAGCAGTTTCTCCATTAAAAAAACCATAAATATTGAAACATAATATTTGAAGAGAAAAATAGCTGGGATTGTAATCAAAAAAAATTTATTTAGCAAACTTGAGTATAATCCTGAATTTTAAAAAAAAGAACATTCAATGAACAGAAAGACTTTCAGGTATTTGTGACAAAAAAGATCAGAACTTAATGGAAAATTCAACATGTAAGATTCAATGGGGGGGCGGGCAGCTAGGTGGTGCAGTGGATAGAGCACTGGCCTTGGAGTCAGGAGTACCTGAGTTCAAATCTGGCCTCAGACACTTAATAATTGCCTAGTTGTGTGGCCTTGGACAAGCCACTTAACCCCATTGCCTTGCAAAATCTAAAAAAAAAAGATTCAATGGAAACATAAAGTAGATATTAAAAACCATATATAATGGTTTTTAGGGACATAATAAGTTCATACTGCTTACCTCTTATATGTGAAAATATTATCAGTAGTCTCAAGATTGTTAATAGGTAGCTTGAAAAACATACTTGGGCTGAGCTGAGTGTGATGAGTTGACTCTAAAAGATAAAACTGGGTAAGAAGAGGTAAAAAGGAACAATTATCAAAATCAGGTGTTAAAGGAAGTACAGACATAGAAGAAACAAGTGGGGTAGGGGTTGGTAATGTTGGGACCTTGCTTTCAATGGAAATGGGCTAAAGAGGGAACAGTACATACATATAGAAGAGTATAAAAGTCTCCTAAACTTATAAAGTATAAGAGGGCTAGAAGATAGGATAAGGGAGGAACTTTTTAGAAGATTGTGTAAATTAAGAATTAGGAGGGTTGGGGAGAGGATAAGGAAGGAACTTTTAAAGGGGTGGGTAGATTAAGGGATAGAAGGGCAAGATAGTATTTAGAAGTAAATTAGATGGTTAAGGAGGGGAGATCTAGTAAACAGAGAATGATAAATAGTGAAGAAAAATAAGATGGAGGGCAAAACACAACTAGTAATTATTATGTTGAATGTAAAAAGGATAAATTTACCCATAAAATAAAAAAAGATAGCAAAATATATTAAAAATCAGAATCTGAAAATATGTTGCTTCCAAGAAAAACAATTTAAAACTGAGAGATACACATAGAATTAAAATAAAGGACTGGAATAGAATTTATTCTGCCTCAGCTGATAAAAAAAAAGCAGAGGTAGTATGATCTCAGAAAAAGTTAAAGCTAAAATGTTTTTAAAGAGAAAAATAGAGAAACTATGCTGTTATTATTCACTTGTTTTAGAAAGCTAGTGATTCTAGTAAGAGAAGAAAAATAAAATTAAGGAGTCACAATGGGAAATGAAGTAACAAACTATCTTCCAAATATTATATATTTAGAAAATTCTAAAGATTCAACTAAATTGAATATAATTTACTTGAAATAATTTTAGCGAAGTAATAGGATGTAAAATAAACTCACATAAATCATCAATATTGTATAAACATACAATATAGATGTATATATGTAAATATATAACTATATGTAAATATATATATATTATATATAACATATTATATATCTCTAACAATATCTTACAAGAAGAGTAGTAAGAGATACCCCAGGAACTACATAAGCATATTTATAAAATACTCTTTATCCAAATAAAGACAGCTTTAAATAATTGGAGAAATAGGAATTATTCATGGGCAGGCAAAGCCAATATAATAAAAATTACAATTTTAGCTAACTTATTTATTAAAAATCATTCCAATCAAATTACTAAAATTTTATTTTACTGAGTTAAGAAAAAGTAACAAAATTCATTTGAAAGAATAAAAGATCAAGAATTTTTCAAAAAGTATTAAAAATATAAAGAAAGGTATAGCAGTACTATACCTCAAATTATATTATAAAGCAGTAAATATCAAAATTTATCTGGTACTGGTTATGAAATAAAAAAATTAGATCAGTGGAACAGAGTAGACATATAACACACAATAGTAAAGGATTAGAGTAACCTCATGTTTGACAAATGTAAAGATATAAAGTTTGGGGATAAGAATTCATTATTCAGTTTAAAAAATTCTTGAGAAAGCTAGAAAGTAGTCCAGTAGAAATTGCTCATACCTAGAAATGTGTATATGTATATATATATATATATATATATATATACATATATATGTATATATATATATATATATTTTATATTTGTGTTTAATTATAGCCTTCTCTAGGGTGGGGTAGGGAAGGAGAGAGGAAAAAAAAGTGAGCAGCAGAGAACAAAAGAAAACTTAGAAAGAAACATAGAAAAGCTGGATAACCTTGAAAATATAGTATTTAGGGGCGACTAGGTGGCACAGTGAATAGAGCACTGGCCTTGGAGTCAGGAGTACCTAGGTTCAAATCCGACCTCAGACACTTAATAATTACCTAGCTGTGTGGCCTTGGGCAAGCCACTTAACCCCATTCATTGCTTTGAAAAATCTAAAAAAAAACAAAAGAAAAAAGAAAGAAAATATAGCATTTATTACTGCCTTTCAAAAAAAATTAAGCAGTCTGAAATGGAAATTTATGGTTTTATATTGAATCATTTATTTTCTGCTGTGTATGAAAATGTTCTTTTTTTTCTTATTTTGTATTTAAACTTCAAATGAATACAATTTTAAAAAAGAAAATATACTATTTTTCAGGAAAAATGGAAAGGCATAAAAACAGTATGGATGGTTGAAGAAGCAAACTGGATTTGAAACAAATGCATTCAGGGTTTTGCCCTAGGTCTTTCTTATTAGACTAAAAGACACTTTTGATTGCAAGTCTTTAGAATTACTTATGGAATATGGTGACCATGGTGTGACTCACAATTAATTTATAAAAAAGAAATTTCTCTATACTCTCTCATTTGGTGATTTTTATCACCAATACAATTTTATCAACCGATCCAATGGGTTTGATCATCATCTCTATACAGATATGTCCCAAATCTCCTTATCTCAACCTAGTCTTTTCCTTGGACATTTTCAACTGGATGTTCCATAAGCATCTCAAAAGCAATATATTCCTAACAGAATATATCTTTCCCCTGAAATCCACGCATCCTAAAATGCTATTATGATTGATGGTACTACCAGGTCCCAGGTTTAAAATCTGGGACTGATCTATAACTCCTTATGCTCATTCACTCCATATATATTCAATTAGTTTCTAAATTTTGTTGAAGAGTTAGAAACATCTTTCCTCTAATTTTTTTCTCTTCACTCACATAGCAACTATCTTAAATCATCTTAGACTATCCTAAGACTTTATCATTTCTTATTAAAATTATGAAAGTAGGTAGGGGGGCGGAGCCAAGATGGCGACAAGAAGGGATTGTGTCTTAGGAGCTCTCTGATAAAACTCATCAGCTAAGGACTCTAACTAAACTTTTGAGAGACAGAACCCACAAAGGGACCCAGTGAGGCAGCTCTCCTACTCAAGGTAACCTGGAAAAGAGCAGAAAGGCTCTGCTCCCCGGGGTCGGAGGGGCGGCCCTCCAGAGGGGTGGCCCGCCAGAGCCATAGAACTTCAGCCTCCTGCAGGCAGCCCCAGGGTGCTGGGAGTCTCAGCTCACAGCAGCGGGGGAGTCTCCTGAGCTGCACCCCGAGGAGCACAGAGCACAAAGTGGGGGAACAGCAGGGGACCTCTGCCAGAGTGAGTATGTGGAGCCCAGCCCTCAGGGCACACAGCCAGCAGCTTGGTCTTTCTCCAGCCTAGATCTGGAAACAGAAGCAGGCAAGCTCGTAAGCAGGAGCCCCCAGGGCATGAGCCCATTGAGCTGAGGGAAGGGAGTGAAGAGAGACTGCAAGACCTCTGTCCTCTGCCTCTGGAACAGGACTCTGGGGCTCTGACCACATTCAGATCCTGATCGCAGTCTAGGCCCCCCCATAGAACAGCAGGCCCATCCCACCTCAGGCCTGTGGCAGAGGGGGCGCTTATGGTCATTCACAGACCAGGAGGGAGGACAGAGCCTCTTACACTGAGATCCTTGTGGGAGTATCCCAAAAGCTCAGGAAGCACCCCCAAACCTGGCTCAGGCTGGAAAAATGAGCAAGCAGAGAAATAAGAGGAAGACTATTGAGAAATATTTTGCTCATGACCCCAAGAAGGATCAAAATACTCAGTCTGAAGATGAGGAAGCACAAGCTCCTGCATCTAAAGTCTCCAAGAAAAACAGAAATTGGGCTCAGGCTATGACAGAGCTCAAAAAAAAGACTTTGAAAATCAAATGAAGGAGTTGGAAGAAAAACTGGGAAAAGAAAGGAGAAAGATGCAGGAAAAACATGAAAATGAAGTCAGCAGCTTAGCCAAGGAAATCCAAAAAAATGCTGAAGAAAATAGCATGCTAAAAAGCAGCTTAGGTCAAATGGATAAAACAGTTCAAAAAGTTATTGAGGGGGGCGGCTAGGTGGCCCAGTGGATAAAGCACCAGCCCTGTAGTCAGGAGTACCTGGGTTCAAGTCCGTTCTCAGACACTTAATAATCACCTAGCTGTGTAGCCTTGGGCAAGCCACTTAACCCCATTTGCCTTGCAAAAACCTAAAAAAAAAAAGTTATTGAGGAGAAGAATGCTTTAAAAAGCAAAATTGGCCAGATGGAAAAAGAGATAAGAAAACTCTCTGAGGAGAACAAATCTTTCAGACAAAGAATAGAATTCAGGGAGATTGATGAATTAACCAGAAATCAAACCAAAACCAAAACCAAGAAAATGAAAAATTAGAAGAAAATGTTGAAACATCTCATTGAAAAAGCAACTGATATGGAAAACAGTCTTAGGAAAGACAATTTAAAAATTATTGGAATACCTGAAAATCATGATCAGGAAAAGAGCCTTGACTTCATTTTCAAAGAATTACTACAGGGAAATTGCCCTGATATTCTAGAAGCAGAGGGCAAAATAGAAATGGAGAGAATCCACCGATCCCCCGGAGAAAGAGATCCCAAAAAACCAACCCCCAGGAATATTATAGCCAAGTTCCAGAACTCCCAAGTCAAAGAGAAAATATTACAAGCAGCCAGAAGGACACAGTTCAGATATTGTGGAGCTGCAGTCAGGATCACACAGGACTTAGCAGCAACTACACTGGAAGCTCGTAGGGCTTGGAATATAATATACCAGAAGGCAAAAGAGCTTAGAATGCAGCCAAGAATCAACTACCCAGCAAGGCTGAATGTCCTCTTCCAGGGAAAAAGATGGACTTTCAATGAACCAGGGGAATTTCAAATGTTCCTTTTGGAATGGCCAGAGCTGAACAGAAGGTTTGATCTTCAGATACAGGACTCAGGTGAAGCATGGAGATTGGAGGAGAGGGGGGAAATATAAGGGAGTTAATGAGGATGAACTGCATGTATTCCTGCATAGAAAAATGACACTGATAATACTCATATGAACCTTCTCAGTTAATAGAGCAGGTAGAGCGAGCTTTTATAGTTGAAGCACAGGAGAAAGCTGAATTTGAAGATAAAATATGGTGTAAAAATGGAGTCAATAGAAAAAAAGGGAAGTGGAATGGGAGAAAGAAAAAGGAGAGGGGGAATTTCCAGTCCAAGATATTTCACATAAGATTTTTTTATTACAATGAGCTATTGCAATGATATGGAAGGGGGGAGGCAAGGGGGAATGAGGGAACCTTTGCTCTTATCAGAGGTGGCTAGGAGAGGAAACAGCATATATACTCAATGGGATATAGGCATCTGGAGTAAGAAGGAGTGGGGAGCAGGGGGAAGGGGTGGGGATGTGAATAAAGGAGGAAAGGATGGACCATGGGGGGAGAGTGGCCAGATATAACACATTTTCTTTCTTACTTCTTGCAAGCAGCTGGGATTGGAAGGCCTGCCCAGGACCATAGGGTCAGGTGGATTCTGGGCCTAAGGGGTAGTATGGGGGCTCAGGGCTTCTTGGCCCTAGGACTAGGGATCTGTCTGCTGAGCCAGTCAACGACCCTACAGCAGAGTCATAGTGAAAGGAGAGAGAAAATAGAGTACATGGTAGTGGAGAAATAAGAAAGGAGGGAGTTGTGATCAGCAATGGCAATGGTGGAAAAATATGGAAGTAACTTTTGTGATGGACTTACCATAAAGAATGAGATCCACCCATGACAGAGTAGTTGGTGTTGGAACAAAGACTCAAGCACATTTTTTTGTTATGATTATTTGGGGGAGGGTGCAGGGCAAGTGGGGCTGGATGCCCTGCCTGGGGCCACATAGTAGGGTGATCTGTGGGTGTCTGGGGCCGGATTTGGACCCAGGTGCTCCTGGCTCAAGGGCCAATGCTCTGTCTGCCACCCAGCCACCCCTACTATCATTACTATTTCATTTTATTTTGCGTCTCTTTTTTTTTTTTCTTCTTTTTGGTTTTTGCAGGGCAGTGGGGATTGGGTGGCTTGCATGTCACATGGCTGGGTGATGGTTGGGTTTACGAGGCTGGATATGGGCTCGGGTGCTCGTGGCTCCAGGGCTGGAGCTTTGTCCATTGTGCCACCTGGCCATACCTACAATTATTACTATTATTTTTTTTATTTTAATTTTTTTTCTCCCCTTTACTTTTTTCGCCCAAGCAAGTCTATCTATATTCATGGGGGAGGAGGGGTATTTTGTTTACTTGTAAACAAGAATATTTTATTAATGTAAAAAAACATTTGTACAAAATGAGAATAAAAAAATAAATTAAAAAAAAGAATCATGAAAGTAGTCTCATAATTGCTCTCACTTCATATTTTCTCCATTTGGATTCACCTCCACAAGGCATAAAAGTGATTTTCTTAAGCTCTGACCATACACATTCTATTTGATAAATTCCACTTGCTTTTTATTGCCTCCAGGATTAAATAGAAATTTTGTTTGACATTTTTTTTTAGTTTGTAACACAATTTTATTGAAAATGTTTGCACATATTATTAGAGAAATAATGTGAAATTCATTTTGTAACAGACGGTCAAAAAAACACCACAAATACTATGATTCTAGGACAATGATTTCATTGTAAGGAAGGAAATGTATGGTATAAATACTTATTTTTTGATATTGTGGTTTCATAGTCATATTATTTGCAAAGAGAAAAAAGATAGTACAAATGCATGTAGTCCAATTATTTGTAATTGAAAGATATGGCCACTCTAAACAGTCCCACAAGAATCAGAGAATCTAGAAAAATCAACATTTTTAACTCTTTTTTTTTAAGGTTTTTGCAAGGCAAATGGGTTTAAGTGGCTTGCCCAAGGCCATACAACTAGGTAATTTTTAAGTGTCTGAGGCTGGATTTGAACTGACTCCAGGGTTGGTGCTCCATTCACTGCGCCACCTAGCCGCCCCTATATTTTTAACCCAGAAAGGTTGCTTTTTTTTTTGAAAGGTTGCTTTTAAGAGAGAGAAAACTTTCGTATTCTTTGATGAACCAGGCCTTCTGAACGTTTAAAATATGTATATATACACAAATAGACCTGGCCATATTTAGCAAGATAAATTTATTTTTTTAATAGTTAAAACAAAATAATGTTGAAGAATGGTCAAATGATGATTTCTTATTTAAGCAGATTGGTTCTGGTGATTTCATCTTGTTTTCTGTTAGAAAATAAAATCAATTCTGAATATTTTTATTTTAACAACTTTCAATATTTTGAATGGTAACAACTCTATTCCTACTTCACTCCATTAGATATCATCATAAATATAATGAACAAAAGCCTATAACTGGAGTAGTCTATTTTGATAACTTCTTTTTATAATGTTAATTGAACTCAGAAGTCAGAAAGTCAATTCCATCAACCAATCTGTTTACATATCTGTACATTTATATTATAATGCATAGTTTTCCTGCCAGATGCACTGAGTAATCTTTTGAAAGCTTTTTTACTACACAGTAAAACTGTGACAACTAAAATGTAGCTAAACTATCCTTTCAGGTCTGTTAAACTAAAGTAAATTTCTTTCAAAGATGGTTTTGAAAAACTAAATGAATGCTGTTATAAAAGAAACTAAAACTAATGATTTTTCACTAAAAGATTTGTAAAGCATTATTTCTAGTTAATATTACCATATTAACATATGCATATATAAAAATATATATGTGTGTTTTAATAAATATTTTTATATATAGAATTTTTAGCTATTTTGAATTTTAGGATATAGAGATATTTTTCAGAAGGAGCAAGAAGAAATTTATAGCAATAGCATGATCAATTTAGATGTGAAACATGAAACTATATATTATAAATAAAATATATTTATATTTTGCTGTTCTTAGTGAAGGGACTTGAGATTGTACTATAAAGAAATGGTTCCAGAAAGGTTGCTTTTAAGAGAGAGAAAAGTAAAGGGAAGTATGATATCTTCTCATTCCCTTTTTACCTTACTGGAGAATTTGTTCTGCTAACTGTGAAACACAGACGCAGGACCATTGAAAGAAGGGTTAGAAAAATAGATTTCAGCTTAATATAAAGAAGCATTTTGATGAGAAAAACAAAATGACTTGTAAGGTATTCCCCTTCACTAAAAGTGTTTCCTAAATTTCATACCCTCTTCCAAATCTTCCATTAGTTCCTTTTGTTTTTGTATCACCTTAATTTTCATTTATTTTCCTTTTCTAATCATCTATTCAGCAAGATTCCCTTGTTACAAAGACTTTAAAAGAAAGAGGGAAAAACTATTTCAGGAAAACTACTCAACACATTAACTTGCAATATTCCACCCTCATAGTTCTTCATCACTTCAAAGAGAAGAATGTCCATTTTCTCAAGTCTTCTGGATCCAAACTTGTTCATCATAATTACAAAGCATTCAATTTCATTTTATGTTTAAACTGTCAATACATTTATTCTGTTTTTGTTTATCAATTCATATGAATATTTCTATTTTCCTGAATTCTTCATTTTCATTTTTCTTTTATCAGGGCAAAATTCTAATAAATCCAGGAGTCACAGTTTGATTAGCCATTCCCTATTCAGAGGGCAACTGCTTTGTTTTCAGTTCTTTCCAATCACACACACACACACACACACACACACATACAGATACAGACATGAGTCAAAATGCTTTTATGAATACTATTGTATAATTAGGACTTTTCTATCCTTGATTTCTTTGAGATGTATATTTAAGGATGATGTCTTGAGGTTAAAAGATTTAGATTGTTTAGTAAAAATTTAAATGCAAATTCCAAGGTGAGAGCATCAATTCATAGATTCACCAACAATGTATTAATGTAGCTGTCATTTTAAAAAATCATTTTTCATTTTCTTTTGTCTTTCATCTCCATTTCCCAATGTATTCCTTCTTCTTTCCCCCCTCTCAGAAAAACCATCCTCCTTAACAAAAAACGAACAAGAGAAGAAAAAAAGAACTGAACAAAATTAATGAAGAAATAAAAAAAAGTAGACATTATATTCAGTATTCCACACCCACTACCTGTGCAAAAAAAGTAGTAGGTGGGGTAGCTAGGTGATTCAGTGGATAGAGCCTGAAGTCTAGAGGACCTGAGTTCAAATCTAGTCTCAGACACTTAGTAATTATTTACTTGTTTGACCTTGGGCTAGTCACCTAATCCCATTGCCTTGCAAAAAAAAAGTAGTAGATTAGGTGAGGTAACTTCTCAGACCTCATCTTTGGGATCAAACTTCGTTAGTGTAATTTCACAATTATTTCATAATGCAATGTTGCTATTAAATAATCCAAGATCTGAATTAAAATATTTTATTTTATTATATTCGGTAATTTTCTTATTTTATGATTACTATAAAATGTAAAATGGAAATTGTATCAGAGAGAATTTTCTAATCAGCATAGGGAATTCTGAGAACTTTTCTAATGTTATATTTTAATAAATTATCTCTGACAGATTTTGGTTAAAACTAAGAGTATATTTTTTAAAAATAATATATTTGCATCTGCTGAGATAATCATGTTTAGGATATTGGAGGGGATTTGGAAAGCTTTTTTTTAGAGTTAAGAGTGAAGTCTATGATTTCATTATTATAGGGAACTCTGAAATGAGGAAACTAATGCAGAGTGGCACCATTTCTGCAACTTCTAGTCTTAGAGAATGGCCTAAAGTACTAGTAAGTTGTATGATTTTCCCTGGGTCCCACAGCCACTGCATGTTAGAGGCAGAACTTTTATTTTTAATATATGATTAATTATATATTGTTTTCCTAATATTGAGCCAGTATCCTATTATCACTGCTATGAAGCCAATTTAATTAAAGTATTTTTTCTTTTTTTTTAAAAAAAAAGAGTCTTCCTAGCTCTCTCAAGCTTGAAGTATAGGTATATAAGAATCCTTATATAGATTTGCTTTATAGAAAGGACTGTATAGTATTTTATAGAAGTAGGCCATTATTTTTTCCTATAAACATCCCAAGACAAAATAAACAAAATGGTCTCCAAGAGGAAAAATAGCCTACAATCCAAGACAATCTAGACCAATATATAATTGGATCATACCTACCTTTACTGTGATGCTGCCCTTCCCTATGTCATTAGATAGTTGGAGGATCTCCAAATTAATTATTTTTCTTTTGCATTACTTTTTTTCATTTTAATAAATATCTATGAGTACTTAACACATGTAAGGTACTGTTCTCAATGTTAGAGAAATAAAGGGAAAAAAAGAAAAAATCCAACCCTTAAAAAAAAGCTATTGGTGAGGACAGGGTAGGGTAAGGTGGGGTGCATGGGGAGGTAAGGAAAATAGTAAAAATATAGATAAATAAATTCAAAACAACATAATGTAAAATATCTTTAAATGGTAGAGTAGTAAAAATTCAGGGAGTCAAGAAAGGACTTATGTAGAAGGCAACATTGAGCTGTGTTTTGAAGATTGATACAGATTGTAAGAGGAGGGAGAGGGGAGGGAGAAAGCAGGGATGGGGAATACGTGGCTCAGGGGTCATGCATGGTCTAAGAAATCATTTCATCTGGTGCTGCCAAGGCAACCAGAAAAGGGACTCAAAATTCAATAATCTAGGAGATTTTTAGGGGTTAATTAATTAAATGTTTGACAAAATGCAACAGGCTATTTTTTTTTGTGGTTTTTCAAAGCAATGGGGTTAAATGACTTGCCCAAAGTCACACAGCTAATTATTATGTGTTTGAGGTTGAATTTGAACTCAGGTCCTCCTGACTCCAGGGCCAGTGGGCTATGCACAGACCACCCAGTTGCCCCAGGGCTAATTTTTAAGAAGATAATTTTGTATGACCTGGGAAGGTTGTGTTAAAAATATCCAAATAGTTCTTGGCAGAAGACCCCTGGACTAATGGAAAGGACACATGTAAAACCCTGGACTTAGTTCTCAATGTTCTACATCTTATGATTACAATGTCACAGATTTCCTCAGTCTTTTTAAAGTCAATCCATCCAAGAAGCTAATGATTCTTGCCATTTTCATACCTTTTTACCACTTTCAAACACTTTCTTCCTTCTGAGTCCTAAGTGGTGAGTTTGAATATGGCCTTAGACATGTACTAGCTGTGTGACCTTGGGCACCTGATTGCCTCATGTCCAGGGCCATCTCCAGTCTTCCTGATTCATATCTGGCCACTGGACCCAGATGATTCTGGAGGAGAAATTGAGGCTGGTAACTGAGCACAGCCCCCTTCTCACTCCAATCCAATTCATGAGCTTGTCATGGCATTCCCTGCCTGATATTGTGTTCTTCTTCATGGCAGAAGGAAAAACATCATTCCACATGACTGAGTAGAGAGGGGTGGGGGTGGACTATCATTCAGCTTTTTCTATCCTTTTGCAGTTAATGACATACTTTACTTCTACTGGAAATAATTTTTTGCTTATTTTATTTCCATTCTTTGCTTTAGGCAATATAACAGTGAATTTCAATTTTTCTTCTAGAAATTCTAACTCATGCTTCTATGAAAAACTGAACTGAACCAAAAAACAAGGGAGAAAGATTATTTTGTAGAAGTATTTGAAACAAGTTAAGATTGTACCATTAACTCATTATCTAAAGTTTTGTACAACAGTACCATACTCATTCTAATATCTATTGTTCTTAGGAGAAACCTTAAAATTTTTTTTTATTTATTTAAGGCAATGGGGTTAAATGACTTGCCCAAGGTCACACACAGTTAGGCAATTATTAAGTATCTGAGGCCAAATTTGAACTCAGGTCCTCCTGACTCCAGGGTCAGTGCTCTATCCACTCTGCCACCTAGCTGCCCCCAGGAGTAACCTTTATGGAAATTCAACTGGATAATTTAACAGTCAGCTCTCTGGAGTCAATATGATGTAATTCTAGCCCATTCTGCCATGAGATTCCTTCCACTTCCATATCTATGATCTTGTGATCTTATTTCCAGAAGCAATAATTGGGTTGGTTTGGCACTTCCAGGACAGAACCAATATGGCAAAGTAGAAGAAGCACTATAACTGAGTTCTCTCAACACTCCCCTCTAAACAACTTTAAAATAAGACCTCAAATAAAATTCTGGATCAGTAGACCCAACAAAAGATCAGGGAGAGACATTTTTGCAGCCCAACACAACTTAGGAAGTTGGAAGGAGAGATCTGTGACACTGAGGTCAGGGCTAGCTTGGAATGTACACAATGGTCAGTATTGGGTCTTGGAGGCAGCCAGCAATCAAGAGAAGTAGATTTGGGAGCTCTCAGCCTAGAGATAGTAAGAGAACTGAGCAACTATTCAGAAAGGTACTGGGCTAGTACATATCAGGGATTGCTTTGCATCTCCTTTGCCTACACAAACCTGAGAGAGTAAAATTACGCTATTGGGGGAGAGAGTAAGATAAAATAAAATAAGAAAATATTAAAGAAGATGAAATAATAAGTAAAATAAGTTTTAAAAAGTAAATGTAGGTAAATAAAATGAAATAAGAAAAAAAAGTTTAAGGAGATGAATAGAATTTTTAAGAAGTTAGATATGCTAGGGCCTGAAAACATTGAATAGGAATAGAAAGGAGTATACTTTTGTTTTCAGTTGTATGTAGCACCTTACCAAAATTGACTGTATATTAGGGCATAGAAACATTACAAACAAATGCAGAAAAGTGGAAATCTAACCATACCTCTTTTGGAATTATAAAACAATAAAATTACATTCAATTATGTAATATGCTGTGGAAGTATAAATTAAAAATTAACTGGAAACTAAACAATCTAATACTACAGAATAAATGGATCAAAGAAAAAACATAGAAATGATGAATAGTTTCATTAAAGAAAATGACAACAATGGGCCAAAAATACCAAAATTGTGGGATGTCACCAAAGCAGTATTTAATATCTCTATATACTTATATCAACAAAGGAGAAAAAGGACAGATCAGGGAATTGAGTTTGTATCTTAAAAAAGCTAGAAAAAGAACAATTAAAAATCCCTAATTAAATACTAAAATAATCCTGAAAAATCAAAGAAGAGATGGCTAAAAATGAAAGTTAAAAAAATGAACTAATAAGTAAAACTAGGAGTTTTATGAAAAAATAAGTCATTAGTTAATTCAATTTTTAAAACTTAAAAAAATCCAATTACTAGTCTAAAAATGAAAAGGGTGAATGCATCACCAATGAAGATGAAATTAAAGTAATTATTAGGGTCTGGCACATATTAGGTATGGCACATATCATTTCACTTAGATTTAATAATTAAATGATATGCTTACAAAAATATAAATTGGACACTTAACCCCATATTTAAAAAAAAAAGAAATTGATTAACCCATAAAAGAGCTTTCTAAGAATTAGATAGATTTACAAGTGAATTCTACCTTTTAAGGAACAGTTCATTACAATGCAATTATATTAATATAAGCTATTTGAAAATTTAAAGACCCAAATATGACTTTAAAAACTAAATCAAGGAGAGAAAAAACAGAAAAAGAAAATTAATTGTGTTGATTTGATTTTAGATCCCAGATTATGAGGTACTGGATTACATTGGAGTGAAAAACAGCTATTCTGCAAATGGGATTACATTGTCTTAGAGAATGCAATGGTTTAGCTTCTCCCAGGTATGGAAATTTTCCTTGATTCTTGAAGTCTATTTGGGTAGGTACTACCAAGATTGATAGTCTTCAATTATGGGCCAGTAATAGTTTATATGCCTTGTATCTGAGGATCAGAAGAATTCGATTTGGAGATACCCATCACTATGTTAACCATAGAATGGACAGCCATATCAATTATCAATAATTAGATTTCAAGTCATGGAGAAGGAAATATGCTGGAGCCACCTCAAATTGACTGGTGAAAATGAATTGTTAAATTTTCAGTGTGATCATTTACACTTTGAAAATCAGAAAATACTTTAAAACAAGGTTTGATTTTTTTTTATTTTTGTTGATTGTCCAGACTTAAGAATATGATGAAGAAAATGCTAACAATGCAGGTTAAACTTAAAATTGTGTTGCTTGTATTTTTAAAATTGATGTTTGTCCTTAGATATATCAAAGACTATGACATCAGGGAGGTGATGCCATGACAAGCATGTGAACTGGATTTGAGTGAGGGGAGGCTGTGCTAAGTCATCAGCCTCACTTTCTCTTCCAGAACCATCTGGGTCCAGTGGCCATATATGAATGTAGATGGTCCTGGTTGCAAGGCAATCAGGGTTAAGTGACTTGCCCAAGTTCACACAGCCAGTTAAGTGTCAAGTGTCTGAGGCCAGATTCAAACTTCCATTATACTCCTGACTCCAAGGCTCTATTCACTGAGCCATCTAGAGCTTGTTGTTAAACAGTTATCAGTACACCCTTGTATAGAGGGGTTATGATTTACGTAACTAGGGGAAGGACCCATACTTATGAAATTACAGATATTCCTTTGAAACATTTGAAACAATCCAGGAGTAGTGAATGATTCAGATCGAAGAAGAAGAGGGATCAATTAGAAAGCTATTATAGTCATCCAGGTTTCATATGATAAGGGACTGGAACAGGGTGATTATGTGTGGCCATTTAGAAGAAACTATGACTATTTGCTGCCAAAGGGAAGGGGAAGGATAGGAAAAGTAGTTGAAAAATATGCAACTTATAAATTTGCAAATGAATGAATGATGGAAAACTACCAAAACATATTTGGAAAACTATAATAAAAATATTAAAACTTTTTAAAAACTGCAGCTAAGAAAACTGCTTTATAATGGATGGGACTTGATGATTGAGTGAATCTGAGAGGTAAAAATGAAGTAACAATGATGATTCTGAAGTTTAAAATTCATGATTAGGAGAATTGTGATGGAGATAGAGAAAAAAGAGCATCCAAGAGAAAAGCTAGCATGTGGTGATAGGGGAAATATAAGATATTAGAAGATTATATTTGGCAAGATATACCTTGAGAAATGTTCAAGAGGTAGTTGAACCTAAGTAACTAAACCTCAGGCAAGAGGTCTGAGTTAGGTATTTGCATTTGAGAATTATCAATTTATAGACATTTGAATTATTGTAGAGTTTAATAATTCTCTGAGAAAATAAGTATTAGGACAAAGTGATACCTGATCTTGAGGAATACTCACAGATAAAGATCTGGGAAAAGAACAAGAGCAAGTGAAGAAGACTGAAAATGATGTCCTAGAGGGAGAATAAGGATCTAGATAGTGTAACCACAATAAAAACTCATATTCAAAGAGTATTTTATACTTAATGAGGAGTTTTTTTTTCCAATAACTCTAGGAACAAGAAAGAAGAATGTCACAAAATTCCAAGGAGATTGTTTCAAGAAGAGAGTCCTTCTTCTGAGTCGAGAGATGGGAGACTGTGTACAAAGTGATGCACATACATTTTTTTTAGACTTTTGTCTAAAAAAGACAGGGACTGCTTTTCTTTTTGATTATATTTACCATTAATGCTTAGCATAGTGTCTGGTTCCTTTTTATTTCATAAATGCTTTTTACCTGCTTATACCAATGAAATCAAGGTTCAATTCAAAACCTTGCTCTCCCTCTCATTTCTCAACTCATTTACCTAAAGAGTTATAGTGACCCTCAGAGATGGAAACAGCTCCTATTGGACTCAGCAAGAGAAAACTTTCTATAAATTATTTGTCTTTCCAAACAATACATTACAGAGATCTTCTATTTCAGGTTTCAGATTTCAGTTAGGCTATACACATGGAAACACATTATTGACTATTAAAGACAGAAATAAAAATAAATTAATTTTTTAAAAAATTACTGTGTTTCTATCCACCCAAATTAGAACTTCTGTCATGGCTTCATTTTCTCATTTCATATTCTTGACTCCATGTAGTCACTGAATTTATAAATTCTCTTCTTTTAGGGCAGTTAGGTGGTGCAGTGGATGGAAAACTGGACTTGGCATCAGGAAGACAGCAGTTTGAATCCCGCCTCAGACACTTTACTCTTAGTAGCTGTGTGCCCTTGGGCAAGTCACTTAACCCTTACTCCCTCACATCCAGGGTCATCTCCAATCATCATGATCCATGTCTGGCCACTGGACACAGATGGATCTGGAGGAGAAAGTGAGACTGGTGACTTAGCATAGCCCCCCTCACTCAAATCCAATTCTTGTGCTTGTCATAGCTTCATTTTCCTGATGTCATGATCTTCAACAATGAAGGACAAACACTACTAATTTCTCTTCTGCTCATAATTCTGACTCCCCATGATAGTCTGAATTGCTCATACTTAGTCACAATTCTGGGTAATCCCAACCACAGGCCATTGATACTATGATATTCATTTATTTCTGTTCCCAGAGACTCCTACTGTAATCAGAGAAAGTTGCTGACATTACAAATAGGCAACTTCACCTTCATAGCTGAAGTTTTTTCTCTATCTGTGATTGACTACCATATTTCCCACAGAGGTGATACCAAAACAAATTCCTCTCCCTTCGAATCTCCAACTTTTAACTCCTGTCCCACTCCACTTCTCTCTTAGTAGATTATCTTGGCTACTGCACTACTAAGAAAATGAGGCTTTCTTTTCTGAATTCCTCCATCTCTCCTCAACTTCATTTCAGAACCAATTAATGTATTATTACATTTTTTTTCCTTTGGCCATTCTTGTTTTAGACTAAGCTAGAATTCATCTCTACAAAGCCCAACCCCTCCCTTCCCATCTACTCCTGCATCTTGTTCCATCTAACCTTTCCACTTTCTTTCACCTTCATCTGTTTCTATGAACTAACTCCTTTCTCTCAATTAACAAACATGTTTTGTTCTTCCCTATCTTAAAAATAACTTTTTTGTGACTCTAATGCTCCCTCTAGCCTTACATCACATTCCTACTCAATAAATTCTAAATGCCAAATTTCTGGTTTAACATTTAGTGAACTCTGGAAGTGATCCATATCTTCTTTAATCTCAGAGATATTGTGATTTATCATTCTTACGTGCTTAGTCTTGTTCTCGATTACTTCCAGGTTTACTTTTCATTATTCCTCACTCCACATTCTTTATATAGGCAAACTGACCTTCCTCCTAAATTTTCACATAGAACATTCCCTCTTCATGCTAGGTATATCAACTGATGAAAAAGTTTGGACACCAAAAAGTTCCTTCTTAATAGAGAGGAGGCAGAATACCACACTCTGAAATCAGTTCTTGTTAAATGTGGTATATACCACTTTACTTTAAGCATAGGAGATCCAGATAATTGCCAGCCTAACATATGTTCAGACTCTTTTCAATGAACTAATTAGGTATGCTGATTATTAACCAATTAGTTATGCTGGTATTTTCCTCTTCTTTTTGTTTTTAAAAAAACATGATTTGTTATAAGAAATGACTCTCTAGGAAGCAAAAAGAGGAATATAGGGAAAACTTGAGACATAAAAAACCAAAATATATCAATAAAAGTTTAGTTTTTAAAAAAGGAAAGAAAACCAAAAAAGTCCCATAAAATAGTAGCAAATAAAAATCATCCTAGAAAATGGAGGTAATGATGCTTATTATATGAACTATCTGCTTCACAGAGTGAAGGTAAGGAAAAGTGCTTTTAAAACTTCAATTCAATTATATTTTCTATGTATTTCTATTTTCTGTCTTCTTATCAGTTGTGGATATAAGGTTAAACCCATAGAACTATTTTAATTCACATTTTCTTTCTTACCGGGGATATGGAACAATCTTTCATGTAGTAGTTAATAATTTTTCTTAAAGTGGTTAATAATCCTTCTTTTGACAACTGTTTAGCAAGACTTTTTTAAGTGTCTGTTTTGTGAAAAGTATTGATCAAGGTGGGCACTGGGATTAGAAACAAAGACATAATTATTACTATCAAGAAATCTACATTCTATTAAGGGGTTAAGACTTTTACATACATAAATATAAAACAAAATAGAAAGTGATTTAAGTGCATAAGAATGATAAAAGAGGGGGCAGCTGGGTGGTACAGTGAATAGAGTACTGGCCCTGGAGTCAGGAGATCCTGAGTTCAAATGTGGCCTCAGACACTAATTACCTAGCTATATGACCTTGGGCAAGTCACTGAACCCCATTACCTTGCAAAAACCTAAAAAAAATGATCAAACACAAATCTCTGAGAGTAAAGAAAGCATGGATTACTTCCAGAGAGATGGACTGAATGTTTCCATAATGTTCCTAATAAAACATATCAATCACTTCAGAAACTGTTGACTGTTTGCCTCAAATTGAAATCAATCCATCCACAGCTGAAGTTGCAATTGCATAAGAGGTTTTTGAATGCCATTAGTCTCCTTTCATGTGGCAAAGCATGGTGCTTATTTTATTCCAACTAAGATTTATAAGTGGGGGATCTATTGCTTGTACAAAAACTGACAATTTTCAGATTGTATGGCATAAAGAGATTATCCCCCAAGAGCTCAAAAGTAAAAGGAATAGATTGTCCTGTGACAAGGGGTGCTTCTCTCTTAGTCATTGCTGGTAAGATTTTTTGCCAGTGTCCTTCTCAATAGGCTAATCCTTCACCTGAAAAATGATCACCTCCCTGAGAGCCAGTGAAGCTTCAGAAAGGGTAGATTAACAATCAATATGGTGTTTGCTGCCTGACAACCCCAGGAAAAATGCCAGGAATAGAACAGAGGTCTGTATACAACATTTGTAGATCTGATCAAGACCTTTGATACCATCATTTGTGAGGGTTTATGGAAAATTAAGTCAAAATTTGACTGTGTGGCGCAGTGGATAGAGTACAACCCTAGAATCAGGAGGACCTGAGTTCAAATACATCTCAGACACATAATAATTGCCTAAGCTATTTAATCTTGGGCAAGTCACTTAACCCCATTGCCTTAAATAAATAAAAAAATTTAAATGGCTGCCTGAAGTTCATCAATATTGTATGTGGGTTACATGACAGTGTGCTTGCTCAGGTTCTGGAAAAAGCATGATGTTCTCAAGATTTCCCAGTTACCAATGGAGTAAAACATGCTCTCATACTTTTTAGTTTGATGTTTTCTGTCATGTTATCAGGTGCCTTCACTGAGGATGAACATGGTCTCAAGGTCACTACTCTGCACTGATGGTACTTCAACTTGAAAAGGATATAAGTCAAGACCAGAGTGGAGGGAGTGTTGGTGTTGGATCTTCTGTTTGCACATGACTGCAGATGACTCAATGCAGTCTCTGAAGCTGAGATGCAACAAAATATGGATCGATTCTCTGCTGCTTGTGGTGATTTTTGTTTAACTATTAACAAGGAAACTCAGGTGCTCCATCAGCCAGCACCACACCATCCATCTGTGGAACCACTGATTATAGCAAATGGAGTGTTGAATACTGTAGACAAGTTCACTTACCTTGGCAGTATCCTTTCCAAGTAGGTACACACTGACAATGAGGTTGAAACTAGCATTGCCAGAGCTAGATCATTATTTGGGAGGTTCCAAAAGAAAGTATGGGAGAGAAGAGGTATCAGACTAACTACCAATGACCTCATTTCTCTATGCCAGTGAAATCTGGAAGGTCTACCAGTGCTATGTCAGGAAACTGAATTGTTTCCATTTAAATTATCTTAAGAAGATTCTGAAGATCACCTGGAATGACAAGATAACAGACACTCAGGTCCTTTCTCAAGCTAAACTGTCCAGCATTCCAACATCACCATAGAGAGTGCAACTGTGTTGGGCTGGGCATATTGTTAGAATGCCAGTGATATGCTTGCCAAAAAGATTGTTCTATGGAGAACTCACACAGGGCATATGCTAATAAGGAAGTCAGAAGAAATGATACCAAGACACCCTGAAGGACTCTCTTAAAAACTTTAGAATTGATTGTATAGCATGGGAGATATGACACAGGACTGCCCAGCATGGCATGCCCCTTCATGTGGCATTTCTAGGAAAATGTGTATCTAGATCCAACTTGGGTAAGCTAACTTTCATTTGCCAACCTTTTTTCACTCAGAGCTACTATTTGGATGTAGTATCTGCAGAGTTCTCTTTCAACAAGAAATGTTCATCTTTTAGATCTATTGAATTTCCTGTTGTCCATAAGTGTGCACACATTCCATGTCCTGATAGTGAATGGAATCATCTTTGCAGAAGTTTCTGTATATTTTTTGTGTTTCTACTGTGGGATCTCCACCTGCCTCAGTAAGTTGACCAAGGTTTTATTAAACAGACAGTTTTTAGGGTAACTTACCTAGCCACTTCCTCATGCCAGGAAGATGACTGCTCAGATGTCCAGAAGGCTGATTAAACCCCATTCTGCTTCAGTTCAGTGAGATGACCCTATGGCCTGGGCTACCTATGTTCAGAGTTGTAATATAACTCTCAGTGTATCCACATCTATTGCTTTATCATTTGCCTGTAGCCACAGGTCTTTGAGATAGGTGAAAATGGTAAAATGACATAGGTAATATCTTTGGATTCATGTATAAATAAGATTTCAGCAAGGCAGTATTGCCTGAAGTCATTAGCCTCACTCTTCCAGAATCATTAGAATCTAGTGGCAATGCAAAGTCAAGATGACTGGTGATACCTTGGAATGCAGAGGATGAATTTGCTGTCTTCAATGTCCAACCCAGCTCTAAGTACTCCTTCAAAGCAGTAGGAACAAATTGTCATCACCTATTTCACTGGAAGAAGTCTTTGCATGTTTTGCATGCTAACTCATCAAAGGGTTTTAGACCCTTTGGTTACATTCAACTTGGTTTACCCACCTGACAAAGCAGTTTACCGTGGTATGGCTGCTGCCCATGCTACAACTTCTTGGAGCCACAAGTAAGAATTTGGGTAAGTCAAGTGGACACCAAAGATGGAAAGCAGTACTGAAAAAGTCTTGACAGCCCTTATATCAGAGATACTAGTCTTCCCTGAACACATGCAACACTCTAAATATGCATATTTGTAATAGGTTTTTGTATATTTCTTTGCATAGATTTTGTTTAAATATGCTTTTCTTGTTCATACCTAACCTTGGATTACTATGGCAAAGCTATATCTGTTGTGCTGTCATTATAAAGCTACAAGCTACTAGAAAAATATCTACTGCTATCCTTGGCCTTTGGCCAGATAAAAATGTTTTCCATAGATTCAGGCCCAAAGAATTAAAACGAATACCTTAAAAGCTAAAATTTGCTAGCTATCTGACATCTGGAACCTCAAAGCTACATAAATCCTGGAAACCAGGAAAACCAAAAGCAACATATTGCATTTGGGGCAGTAAGATCCCCTTTTGAATATGAAAGTTCAAAACCCTCACCCCTGTACTTCTATATCTTTTGGAGATCTGTGAGCCTGGTATTGGCATTTACTGGTGGAATCAACAGCAAACTTAAAGCCAAGTCTAGAAGAACCTGCCCTAATCAGATATGAATGAGGTCCCAAATCATAACTTCTATTTCTTCTTCTTTCTATGACATCAAGATCAAGATGACTTTACTCAAAAATTTCCTCCTGATAAAAATGACTTCAAATATACTTATTTTGTGTGAGGATAATTTTTCACAATTCTCCAGTGTTCACAGTAACTATCACTCAAGAATTCATTAAGAGAGCATTTGCTGCTAAATAGTGTAGAAACCATGCCAAATATCAATTCACTTTCTGTTGATGTTGATTGTATCCCATTCATACTTGCCAAACCTATACCATATCCTCCTATAAATGCTCCACAGGGGACCAACTCAACATGCAATTTCTCTTGATATTATGACCAAAATAATGGAACAACTATCTCTAATTTTTTCCATGTAACTGAGAGAATGACTTATTGATAGTTCCTAGTTGACAGTAATGATTTGATGTTTGACAACTAATTGGCTCACCTATGTATCAAGAAGCTTCTATGTACTAGATAACTGGCTTGTTTACCTACATTAGGCAAAGAATGCAAGGTTAGCAAACAATTATCTCGACAAACTTCATCTAATCCATATTTGAAAAGTTAGCATGCTTTCCAAATCAAAATACCCCAGTGGTTAATAAAAGAAAATTGCAGTAGAGACTATCCCTAAAGACTACTGACTGTCCCTAAAGACCTCCTCCAACTTAGTTTCTTTGAATTTGTCACAGAACAACAGAAATAAGAGCAGAAATTTGGAGATCTGGGTTCTTTTGTTAATCTATTATTTATTAATTTATTTATTTACTAAATTTTATTTATTGAAGGCAATGGGGTTAAGTGACCGGCCCAAGGTCACACAGCTAGGTAATTATTAACTGTCTGAGGTCACATTTGAACTCAGGTCCTCCTGACCCCTGGTCAAGTGGGTGGTACTCTATCCACTGTGCCACCTAGTTGCCCCTAAGATCTGGATTCTTGTAGAGGATATGGACTCCATTGTATACTTGAGTCATGGTTCTTTGTGTACTCCGAAAATTGTATTGTGAGGAATCTAAATATGTGCCTTTTGATCCTTTGAGTGCTTATATACTTTTTAGCACTTCCTCACCCATGATATAACAGCAACCAGTCTACCTTTATCTTACACAATTGTTCATTTGTATTGTATTGTAATGTTCTCACATTCCCCTTATACTGAATTATATTGCATTTGTGGAAATTGATATCAACTTTGATTCTTCAGAGACTATGGCAGTTCATGACTCAAACAGAACCATTGAAAAATATTGTTACTTAAAATATAAATTTTTGTTCAAAAGAATTTTTTTGCTAACCTAGTTATTTTGGAGACATTGATAAAGTAACTTCAAGGCATTAAATTCAAGAGAAACCTCTGGGACTCAGTAAAAAGTACCTTTTTCAATATGCCTTCTTCAAACAGTGTTGAGTCCACCCATGCCAATCTTTTGCTAGACTTTACTTAACTTAAGAATAGAAACTTATCCTTTGAAAACACCTCTTTTCTTTATTCTTTATTCTTTATTTCTTTATTCTTTCCCTTTGTTTCCCAGTGAAATCACATTTTGATGGAGACCTGTAAGATAGAAATTTTGTATTGTTTATTTACTTTAGTTCTCCATTCCCAAGGGAGAGAGAAAGAGAAGTAGGGTGAGAAAAGAATATAACAGATAATGTGAAGAAGCTGAGGATAACTACTCTTGCATGCTTAGTGATGCATTTGAGCAGTCACCCTTCAGGGAACTTGTGCAGAGGCCACTTCTGGGCCAGGAAAACAGAGGAGCCACTGCTGTATAAGCATCACAGAAAGAAAGATGTACTGGTCTAGGGACTGAGAAGAAAAGGATGCTATGAAACCAATACAAAGACTGGGTAACATGATCCCAAGCAAAAACAAACAGAAAAGACATCACTCCCATTGTGCTGTGCAACATGAAACAGCAAATACTATTTACTCTCACATCTCTGGCTCATCATCTCTCTCTTCTTGTTTTTTCAAGGAAGGAGAGCCTACTTTCCTAATCTTTTCTCTTTAAGAGTTTCCTTTGTTTTTATTTTTGTCATCTATTTTAAAAGAAACCATTTCCTCTAAAATTACTAGATCACCCATTGTATCACTGATTTTTCTACATACTTGGGGTATATGCATCATTGAGAGGAAAGACAGAAGGTAGCACAGAGTGGAGAGAGAACATGTAGGCTGCAAGAGGGAAATTCTTTCTAACTGTTGGATCTTTCCTACTATGGAACCTGGAGAAAATAAAAAAAATATTTTATTGATTAATATGTTTATAACTTCTAACAGTAGTGAGAACCATGAGCCTAGATGTGTAGTTACAAATCAATCAGCAGTTATTGCAGGAATGATTTATAAGAAAGGAGAAATTCAGCTTTCTGAAGAAGTTGGCTTAGGCACTTTCTTTTTTCATTGTTGGAAAATTTTCTCAGAATGGTTTAGAAAAACAAAAACCCTTCCTCTGAGAAGGTGGAGCCAAGGTCATTGAATGGAGTAAGTCATATTTGAAAGGAGGTTGTGGTAAAAAATGTCACCTAAATGAGACTGGGGACCAGTTAAGCAGTCACTCAATCAGTCAACTAGTATTTATCAAGCATCTTAAGTTCCTTTTCCAGTGTCATACAGTAAGTATCTAAGGCAAACTGGAACTCAAGTAATCCTGACTCCAAGTCTAACATTCTGGTTACTGTGCCATCCAGATGCCCAGAGAGGGCTCACCAATCAAAAATCCACTACCATACCAGATACAACTACTCAACTAATAAAGTTTTTCCTATAAAATATTATAGATCTGTTAAAGGTAAAGATTCCAGAATGATTCAATTTTGATTGCAGAGTCATTATTTTCCTAGCACTTTCAGGCATGAAAGAAAATCGATTAACTTAAATTCTATCCAATTACTTACCTTTATGAAGAAACTTTGGTTATATATTTCCACTCAGAGACTTTGAGAGAAGGTGGACCAGGGTGCAAGAAGAAAAGATCTAAGCAGTTGAGAGGACTTAGACTAGACCTGAAGTAAAAAGTCAGATAGACAATAGGGGAAAGGACAAGAAGTCCAAGGATTGGACCCACAGAAGGGGTTTGATGATTAATTAGTATCAGAGGAGAGCTTCTGAAAATGATTGGGTCATTCTGAGTCATGTGAAATAGCTTACTTATAGAAGATCTCAATTATTTATTGCTTGAATCTTGGATATTTCTTGTTATAGTAATAAATATTAGTGATTAGTTTTTTTTGAAAAGGTTGCTGTTGTGTAGAGTGTACTGTGGTGGGGGGAGGTTCAGCAGAGAAAGACAGAGGAGTGGCTTAAAAATATTTATTAAGATCTTCTGTTTTTACAACATATTCATTTCCCAATATATCCCTTTTCCCTTCTACACTCAGAGAAATAGGAAACAAAGAATAGATGAAAGTGAATCAATTTAAAAGAGATAATGAGTGAGACAAATAAGGCAATTCAGCAAAACTAATCAATATGTCTTCCCAATCCAAGTTTATGTACACTCAAAGTTCCAGATTTTGATAAAAAAGGGAGAGATGAGCTTTTATTTGTCTCTTCTTGGGGGCTAAGTTAGGGTGGTCAAGATAATTTCACATTACCTGAGTTTTGGTATTTTTTGTTCTTTCCATTATTTAATTTTTAAAATAAATTTTTATTGATATTTTTGTTTTTAACAACACATAGATTTATAAATATTTCCATCTCCCTTCTACCCTGCAGACCCATCCTTTACCACAAATTTATAAAAAGGTGAAAAATATAATTTCAATGAAGCAATCAACACATCAGTTGAATCTGACAATATGTTCTGTATTCTACAAACATAATCCTTTGACCTTTTTAAAGAAGAGAGGAATGTACATTCTCATATCTCTTCTTTGGGGCCAAGTTAGGTTATTTTAATGATATATCTTTCAGTTTGACTTCTTTCTATTTCTACAGTGGTAATCATTATGAATATTTTTTCCTGGTTCTTACTTCATTTTGCCTTTCCTTATGTAAGTCTTCCCACACTTCTCTGAATTCCTAATAATGATAATTCCCTATAGCAAAGTAATTATAACATTGTAACATTAACATGCTAAATTTGCTCCAGCATCTTCCAATCAAGAGGCATCTATTTTATTTTCAGTTCTTTACTGATATGTTAAAAACCAGTTTAGGCCAAATGGAAAAAGCAAAACAAAAGGCAAATGAGGAGACAAATGCCTTAAAAAGCAGAATAGGCCAGCTGGAAAAGGGGATAAAAAAGTTCTCTGAAGAAAATAACTCCTTCAAATGCAGAATAGAACTAAAGGAAGCTGATGACTTTTCAAGAAATCAGGAAGAAATAAAACTCTTCCAAAAAAGCCAAAAATTAGAAGAGAATGTGAAAAATCTCATTGGAAAAACAACTGACCTTGAAAACAGACCCAGAAGAAATAATTCAAAAATTATTAGGCTACCTGAAAGTCATAACCAGGAAAAGGACCCAGACTTCATTTTTCAAAAAAAAATATAGCAAAATTTCCCTGAGATCCTAGAAGCAGAAGGTAAAATAGAAATTGAGAGAATTCACCAGTCACCTCCTGAAAGAGATCCAAAAGAAAAACTTCCATAAATATTATAGTCAAATTCCAAAACTCCCAAGTCAATGAGAAAATACTAAAAGCTGCCAGAAACAAAAAATTCAACTACTGTGACTCTATAGTCAGGATTACACAGGAGCTGGCATTATCTACATTAAGACCTTGTAGGGATTGGAAGATGATATTCTGGAAGGCAAAAGATCTTGGTTTACAACCAAGAATCAACTACCCAGAAAAATTGAATATCCTCTTTCAGGGAAAAAAGATGGACTTTCAATGAAACAGGGGACTTTCAAACTTTCCTATTGAAACAACCAGAGCTGAACAGTAAATTTGATCTCCAAGTACAGGACTCTGGTGAATCATAGAGGGGATGGACAAGCAGGAACTATGAGGAAATTAATGATGTTGAACTGTTTGTATTCCTGCATGAGAAGAAGATACTGATAACTCATATGAACTTTCTCATTTATAAGAGTTGTTAGAAGGAGCTTATATAAACAGAGCACAGGAAGGAGCAGAATATAATGGTATAATATAGCAAAAAGATGGAGTCAATGGGTGATAAAGGAAAATACTGGGAGGAAGAGAAAGGAAAGAGATTTCACATAAGAGTCAAGAAAAAGCTTTTTCAATGGAATGGAATGGGGGAAGGAGAGGAGGAATGAGTAAGCCTTCATTCTCATCAAAAATGGCTCAGAGAGGAAATAACATATACACTTTAATAGAGTATAGAAATCTATCTTACCCTAGAGAAAAATGAGAACAAAGGGATGGGATAAGGGGGAATGGGGGGGGGAGGAAGGAGGGAATAAGTGAGATAGAAGAGAGGGAAGATTGTGGGAGAGGGTATTCAGATACAACTTACACTTGAACAGGGGCAGGATGGAGAGAAAGAGAGAGAGAGAACAGAATAAATGAGAATGGCAAGGAACAGAGTGGAGGGAAATACTGCTTGTAATAGCAACTGTGGGAGAAATATTGAAGCAACTTCTCTGGTGGACTTATGATAAAGAAGGCAACTAACCCCAGAGACAGAGCCATTGGAATCTGAACACAGACTGAAGTACATTTTTTTCTCTCTCTCTATTCTTGAGGTTTTTCATCTTCTTGGGGTGGGGGGTTTATATTTACTCTCATGACAAGATTATTGCAATAATATAAAAAAATAAAAATGATCTCACCAAGAGAAAGAATGGTGAAAGAAAGGAAAGACAACCAATATTTAATGTTTTAGGAATGACCACTAGGAAGCAGGAGGGAAAAGTGAAAACAGCAAAAGAATGAAAGCCAAAAGTACTGAGAAGTGGGAGGAAAAATTGAGGAAGAAGGGTAGTCATTGCTTTGTAATACAACATCTTTCCATGACTACTACTTTACCTTTTAAGCTTATTCCTATATAATTCAGCCTTGTTTCTCCTCAGTCTACCTTCCTTTCTGCTCCTTTCATTTTGCCCTATACTTCTCCCATATCTTGACATTAATGGAAACCTAGCTTATCTCAAGGTATAACATGCTTTATCATCTTCAGAGCTATACAATGGGCAAGGTATCATAAACTGAATGATAAAGTAAGTGATACCTAGCTGTCTTTAAGTGTTTGAAGTGCAGTCATATAGAAGAAGCATGAAATTTATGGCATGTGACTCCAGAAAAGATAGCTGGGATTGAGTGTAAGTCATAAAGAAGAATATTAGGAAAGAACTCCTAGTAGTAGAATTATTCTAAATGAAATGGAAGTCTTGTGAAACAGTGAGTTCCCCACCAGAAGCTGTATGACCACAACGCTAGAAAATTATGGTGGGAATTACACTATCAGATGAGAAGGGAACAAGATAACCTTTTAGGTCCCTTCCAGCTTCAAAAGTCTGATTTGTTTACTTCAGTTAATGTATTGAGTTTTTTCTCATGACAATAAAACTTTTGATAATACACATAATTGTGTATACTTTAAGACTAGCCCCCTTCACTTAAGAATGAACTATCCTTCCCAAGTCCATGTGATGTCTTTACATCCCCAATAAAAGGTGACCCATCAATCAGTCTGGTAAAAATTAGATTTAGACCCACACTTCACATCACACCAAACTGATAAATGACTTAGCTATGAATGGTTACATCATAAACAAATTAGAGGAACAAGGAAGAATTACATTTGGGATCTAAGCATTGGGGAAGGATCCAAGAACAAACATAAAACAGGGGATAACAGAAGATAAATTGGAAAATTTGACTATATAACTTTATATATTTTTTGTACAAACAGAATGATTAGAAGAGAAACAGTTCACTTAGGAAAAAACTTGAAGTGAGTTTCTGTAATAAAGGATTCATTATGGGAATAAGAGCCATTGCCCAAATGACAAAGGGTCAAAGGCAATGCAAAACAGCTTTCAAAGAAAGAAAGCTAAATTTTGTTAAATATATGAGAAAATGTTCCAAATAACTAATAATTATAGATGTGCAAATAAAAGAGATTCCAATCTATCAGAATGGCAAAGATGATTTAAAAAATGAAAATGAAAAATGTTGGGGGGCAGTATGAGAAAAGAGGCATGATATTCATATTATTCTGGACCAGGAAGTCAGAGGAGCCCCTATTGTATAAGCACCATAGCAAGAAAGCTGTACTGGCTTAGGGATTGAGGAAAAGAAGATGCCATGCTACCAATACATAGATTGGATGGCCAGAATCAAGGAAAAAAACATATAGAAAGATATAATTTTCTATTCCCATTTTGCTTGCAGACAGAAACAGCAAATGCTACTTAATCTCACATCTTCTGCTCACCTTCTCTCCTTTTTTTTTTTCAAGGTTGGAGAACCTACTTTCTTAGCCTTTATTCTTTAGGATTTTTTTTTGTTTTCTGTTTTGATATCTATTTTAAAAGAAACCATTTTTCTATAATGACATGATCATTCACTGTATTACTGTTTTCTGTGTGTCCTTGGGGGTAGATGCATTTTTTGAGAGAAATGATAGATGGTAAAGCACAAAATATTCACTGTTGATGGAAATTTTTTTGAAGGGGTAAAGTTATTCTGAAAAGAAATTTGGAATTTTGCCTAAAAAAGTTACTAAAAACTCTTTTTTGGTGGCAAAGATACGGAAATTAAGGGTGTGCCTAACATCTAGGGAATAGCTAAACAAATTATTGCATATGAATATATGAAATAGAATACTATTGTGCTGTAAGAAATGATAAAGAGGGTGGTTTCAGAGAAATCTTTTTTTTAACATTTTGTTTGCCAATTTTATACAATAGTAATATGTACCTATCATTTTTTTGTAAGGTTTTGAATTTTACAATTTTTCCCCCACCCTCCCTTCCCTCCCGCCCCCCACAGAAGGCTGTCTGATAGTCTCTACATTGTTTCCATGCTATACATTGATGTAAATTGAATTGTTATAAGAGTAAACATAAACCCTCACCCCCCCCAAGAAGATGAGAAACCTCAAGAATAGAGAGAGAGAGAAAAAATTGTACTTCAGTCTTTCAGATTTCAATGGCTTTGTCTCTGGGGTGAGTTGCTTTCTTTATCATAAGTCCACCAGAGAAGTTGCTTTGATATTTTTGCCACAGTTGCTACTACTAGCTGTACCTCTACTCTATTTCTCCCCACTCTTGTTTATTCTATTCTCTCTCTCTCTCTCTCTCTCTCTCTCTCTCTCTCTCTCTCTCTCTCTCTCTCTCTCTCTCTCCTTTCATTCTGGCCCTGTCCAAAAGTGTTGTATCTGAGTACCCTCTCCCTCGATCTTCCCTCTCTTCTATCACCTATTCCCCCATTCCCTCTCCCCATTTCCCATTATCCCATCCCTTTCTCCTCATTTTTCTTTAGGGTAAGATAGATTTCCTCACCCTATTAAGTGTGTATGTTATTTCCTCTCTGAGCCATTTCTGATGAGAATGAAGGCTCACTCATTCCCCTTTGCCTTCTACCTTTCCACTCCACTGATAAAGCTTTTTCTTGACTCCTATGTGAAATTTCTTAGCTGCTTCTTCTTCATCTCCTTTCCCTTTCTCCAAGTACTTTCCTTTATCACCCACTGACTCCATCTTTTTACTATATTATACCATTAAATTTTGCTTCTTCCTATGTCCTGTCTATATATGCTTCTTCTAACAGCTCTTATAAATGAGAAAGTTCATATGAGTTATCAATGTCTTCTTCCCATACAGGAATACAAACAGTTCAATATCATTAATTTCCTCATAGTTAGTCCAGCTTGTCCATCCCCTCTATGGTTTGCCAGGGTCCTGTACTTAGAGATCAAACTTTCTGTTCAGCTCTGGTTGTTTCAATACGAAAGTTTGAAAGTCCCCTGTTTCATTGAAAGTTCATCTTTTTCCCTGAAAGAGGATGTTCAGTTTTACTGGGTAGTTGATTCTCAGTAGTAAACCAAAATCTTTTGCCTTCGGGAATATCGTATTCTAATCCCTATGAACCCTTAATGTAGATGCTGCCAGATCCTGTGTAATCCTGACTATGGAGCCTTGGTAGTTGAATTGTTTGTTTCTGGCAGCTTTTAGAATTTTCTCTTTGATTTGGGAGTTTTGGAATTTGGCTATAATATTCCTGGAAGTTTTTCTTTTGGATCTCTTTCAGGAGGTGACCAGTGAATTCTCTCAATTTCTATTTTACCCTCTGCTTCTTGGATCTCAGGGCAATTTTGCTGTATTATTCATTGAAAAATGAAGTCTAGGCTCTTCTCCTGGTCAGGGCTTTCAGGTAGCCCAATAAATTTTAAATTATCTCTTCTAGATCTGTTTTTGAGATCAGCTATTTTTCCAATGAGATATTTCACATTCTCTTCTAATTTTTGGCTTTTTTTGGAAGAGTTTTATTTCTTTCTGATTTCTTGCAAAGTCATCAGCTTCCTTTAGTTCTATTCTGCATTTTAAGGAGTTATTTTCTTCAGAGAGCTTTTTTATCTCCTTTTCCAGCTGGCCAATTCTGCTTTTTAAGGTATTCATCTCCTCATTTGCCTTTTGTTTTGCTTTTTCCATTAGGCCTAAACTGGTTTTTAAACATATTATTTTCTTCAGTATTTTTTGTATATCTTTCATCAAGCTTTTGATTTGGTTTTCATGATTTTTCTGCAGTGCTCTCATTTCTCCTCCCAATTTTTCCTTCACCTCCCATAATTGCTTTTTTTTTTAGTTTTTTTTGCAAGGCAAATGGAGGTAAGTGGCTTGCCCAAGGCCACACAGCTAAGTAATTATTAAGTGACTGAGACCAGATTTGAACCCAGATACTCCTGACTCCAGGGGCAGTGCTGTGCCACCTAGCCACCCCTCCTTAATTGCTTTTCAAAGTCTTCTTTGAGCTCATTCATAGTCTGAGCCCATTTTCTATTTCTCTTGGAGGTTTTGGTTACAGAAGCTTCGATTTTGTTGTCATCTGAGTATGTGTTTTGATCTTCCATGGGACTAAAGTGATTCTCTATAGTCAGATTCTTCTTTTTCTGTTGTTTATTCATTTCCTCAGCCCAAGACTAATTTACAGCACTTCCAAGCTTTGGGGGAGGTTGGGGACACCCCACTGGGACCTTTATTCCTCCAAGGTCTTATGTTCTCTTGCCTATATTTTGATATGTAGATGGACCCGTACTTAGCTCTGCCCTGGGGCTATAAAGAGGGATCCTGCTTGGTTACTTAGTATGGAAGCCCAAATTGCAAGCTGGATCTGAGTGTAGGCTAGCACCAGAGTCCTACCTTGAGGGAGAGCAAAGAAATCTCTGCAGACTTCCCTTACTGTCTCTGGGGGGTGCAGGCTGCTTTCTCCAGATTCTCATTGCAGATTCTGTGGCTGGTGCTCCTCACTCCACACTTATTCTGGTGTACCAGAGTTCTCTCACTGTCACTTCAAGCTGTTGCCAGTGATCTCTGGGCTAGGCTGGGCTGGGATGGGCTGCATTGCTGCCTGTGGCTTTTTTCCAACCCCCAGTCCTGGTGAAATACACCTTTCCTGTGGAACTTCTAAGTTATCTTGCATTGGGAAAATGTATCACTCGGTCTTTCTGTGGGTTCTGCCCCTCCAAATTTTGGCTAGAGACATCATTTGTTTATTTTTTGGAGTTTGTGGGGAAGGGAGTTCCTGGGAAATGCTGCCTTTTTGGCTCTGCCCCCCCTCAAAGAAATCTTAAATGAGAAAACTCATTGTTTGATTAAGGAGTTTTGGTTTTGATTTGCTCCTACAAAATGACATGTTCACACCAACAAAACCAAAAAAAGCATATTTAATAAAATGATTATAAAACAGGTAGAAATAAATCAGTTTTACAGCAAAAGTAACACATAAGTCCCAATATAATAAAAAGAAGAGCAAAGCCTACATAAAGGTAGATATTGAAAGAAATCATCACCAATCAGGGGAGCACCAACATCTGAATCAACAGTGACTGGGGAGTCCGAGGTGGGGGGTACAGCCTTCAGAGTCCCAATTGGGAAAATATCCCAGTCAAAGTGTCCTTTCCATGGGCGAAACTCTGAGGGGCTGCTCAATGCTAAGGACTTTTAAGGGGTCCCAGACAAAGGTGGCATACTGCCAATAGGCTTATATAAGCTTTTTTGTCACTTAACCAGTGAAGAGTATGCACATGACCATGTGAAGAATACATGCATGACCTGAGAAGACTTGCAGTCAAGGTTCTGAAATTAATTAAAGTTGAACCTCTGGGTGGGTAGCCAACCCTCCCAGGATTCAACCTCCAGGAATGGTTAGTTCCTAGAGGGATTATCTGGCACACACAAAGACAACCAAGTTCATGCAAAGGTGATGGGGGACCTTGGGTGGGGGAACCAGCATATGGCCTTGCCCAGGATCAGAATGGGTATTAACCCTTCACTCAGATAAATTGAGGCAAAGTAAAATGAACAGAAACAGAATAACCTATACAATAATTATATTGTGAAGACATAACTTTGAAAGACCTAAGAATTCTGAGCACTGCAATGACTAAGCTTGATCTAAAGGACTAATGATGATAATGCCATCTACTTTCTGTCAGAGAAGTGATAGAGTTGAGACAGGATGAGACATATTTTTGGATATGACTTCTATTGGCATTTATTCTTGATCATGAAAATTTATTACAAAGGAAAAAAATGAAGGCAGTCCATACTTCACTACACCATTCTTGGTAGACCATTCCCCCCCCCATCATTCTACTTATCCTATGACTCCTAGAACTATATCTTTTGTCTTTCAGAAGTTCAACTCCATTTTTTATCTCATTTTTAAGAAAAGAGGAATGCATTTTTCATTCTATTCAACTGAGTGGTGTAGTGGATAAAGCAAAACCAACCACCAAAGTTAAAGGATACAACCTTCTTTGCTGTCAATCAAGAAACTGCTTTCTGACACCAAATCATAGAGGTTGTTTTTGTCTGTCTCGTCAAAACAAAATATATTAATAAAATTAGTCATCTAAAACAATTCTATTAGTAAATACTTACTTGAATGAGTAATAATTTGTGCTATGTAAACATAAAAGAAGAATTAAATCAGGGTAATTCCCACCAAAATTTGATCTTCTTTTAGAAAGGTGAAATAGAATGAGCTACGTCATTTAGGACTTTGGCTATAAGCTAGTAATGATTCATATTTTGATAGATTCATGATATTATCAATGTAAGACTTCTGTTCAATGATACAAATCACAGTGAGTTCAGATTTCCTCATTCTTTTCAATTTATGTTCATGTAGGCACATTAAATCCTCCTTTATTTTTAAGAAAAATCTAACCAATGTGCTAGAGACCTTTAAATATGTCGGGAGTTCTGATCCTGGGGCCACAGATCCCCAAAGGGCCCATAGACAAATTTTGGCAGGTTCATGTACATGCATGAAGGAAAATATTACATTTTTATTTTTACTAACTGAATTTTTTCTATTAATTTTATTTTCATTAACTAAAATTTAGCATTTCCTTCAGTTACTTAATTTTGTCCATTTACTTTATATAACAATTTATTTAATTAGTATTTTAATACATTATTTTAAAATGTTTGTTAACGAATGTTAACAAAAAAGTTAAGAACCCCTACTCTAGAGTTTTCAGTCATTGAATGAACAACTGTGCAGCAATCAGATTGTTTCTCTCTCATTCTTTGTTCTTACTTTACAACTAGAATACTTTCTTTTTGATCATTAAAAATCCAGGATTTTTGCCTTTTATGGCATTTTTGGGGGTAGAAACAAATGTTAATCATATTCCACAGGTTCTTTATTACTGCCATGTGCCTCTCCTTTGCTTTATGGATTGTTCACAATTTGAATTTATTTTTGGAGGTTGTGGTGTTCTATGAGTCAAAACCACATAGCATTACCAGAAGAATACTGATGCCAAGGAGAGGAATGTTCTATCAGGAAGGAGCCTGATATCACTTCAAGAGCTATCATTTCTCAAATGTGATTCTCCTTACTCTTCCCTATTCAATTTTGAGTACATTTCACAATCCGTCTACAATGCCTATCCAAAATTTATGGACTGATGGATTCATTGATCCATACACAGATAAAATGTACTCCACGATGAAATTAAATTCTGGGTATGATGTTATGCGAGGTATGATGTTAAAGCTACTAAATATTATATCATTTGATCAGCACAAGAATCCTGGGAGGTAAGTGCTGCTAATATCCCCATTTTACAGTTGAGGAAATTGAGGTAGAGGGAGGTTAACTGATTTGTCCAGAGAATTAAAACAGCAAGTGGTTAATAATAATTTGACTGTCACAGGGGCAGCCAGGTGGCGCAGTGGATAGAGCACCAGGTCTGGAGTCAGGAGGACCTGAGTTCAAATCCAACCTCAAACACTTAATAATTACCTAGATGTGTGACCTTGGGCAAGTCACTTAAACCCATTGCCTTGCAAAAAACAAAGCCAAAAACAAATTTGACTGAAACATACTAATTCCATCTTGTGACTCAATCCTGGAATTAACAGTATCTATTCAATTATGAATCTAGTATAACTTCTGTCTTATAAGAAAACTTTATTCAGTTGTGGCAATTGGGAGAAAACCTTATTTCAGTGTTTCAACCTAGCCTTGCATGAATGGGAAACTGAACATCTCTACATGTTTGGACTAGGTTATGCTGATCAGCAGTTCAGATGCTAGCATCTAAAGCAATCCATCTCAACATCTCAAGCAAGCATATATTTATTCTTCAAAGAGGATCCATACCGATCAATCAGTCATCATGTCCATGCTACAAATATTTGAGGAGTGGGACACCTCCTTTTCTGAGTTCAGGAAATCACTCCCTCAATCTAAGTGCCTCTACTAGGTCCTTCCCCACAGCTGCCAAATTTATGGATATGGACATCTGGATCATCTGAAGCCATGACTCCTGAGTGGATGGCAGAATCCTCAAGGGACTTCAAGGTTTGCCTAGTATGAATCCAGAAGCAGTTGGACATACAGATGAGACAGCTGTCCTAAGATTCTGGGCAAGGATTAAGTATACTTGTCTAGTTTTTTCCTCTCTCTTTTGTTGTGTGTCCAACCACCAAGGTCTTAAAGCATGTTTTGACATTTTCTACCTCTACTTTCTTGGCTTCCCTTTACTTTTCTGCTTCTACAAATAATGACCAGGCAAGACTTATTGCTCTATTTGCTCACTCTCAATACCTATTGGGAGTTTTGCAACAATACCTAGTACACAGTTCCTCTATAGGTCCCCTCAATGAAACAACTTCTAGGATAAAAATGCTATTTTCATCTATCCTCCATCATTGTTAAGGGAGAAGGGCAAACAACTTTTTGGATTTGCCACCTTCCCCAAGCTCAACCAACTTAACATTATAGAGACTCAACATCTTGGATCTCCAGGACTGGATCCCATTTCTATTGAGCCCCATGGTGACTTCAAGAATATTCCCTGTGTCTCAGTTCATCTTGAACCTGCCTCTTCCCAAATTGCTACTGTTGAATCAATGCTTAGTGGCAATGTCTCTTGGAACACCTCTTCTACTAATGCTCTTCTTTTAGCACTAGTAGCTCAGGGTTTCAACCTTACTGAAGATAGTGTGACTAATAAGACTTTGCAGCTGCAGTTGCCACGATGATCTCTTTTATCACAGTTAACTGCAAGTTTCCCATTTCTAGGTGGTCCCACATTTCTCCAACTCCTTTTCTCCCAACTTCCCACTTGTCTGCTTCTCCTATTATCTCAACATCACAACACTTATGATTTGCTCTTTTTCTCTCCATCGTGTTTTCCTCTGCAATTCCCTCATGGCATCTATGCTTATACCTGCCTCTCCTTTTTGGCCAGAGTGAGAGAAGTTCTATTAGATTCCCCCCTTCCTTTAGCCAAAAAGGAATAATGTCAGGGTAAGATCATTCCTCTTGAGGTCCTCTCTTCTTGTTTTTTCTTTATTTTTATTGTTTTCCTGTGCTAAGGTCCAGAAAGCAGGTTGTGTTCTCAGTTTGGCATAACAATTGTCCTTTGTGCTAACCCTCTGGATGAACTCTGCTGCATTCAGCTAAATCACTGAACTGATAGCTCCTGAGCTTGGGCAAGTCCCAGCAGAAACCACATCTTGGACATGAAGCCCTGCTATGAGTGGGATTTTTTGATACTAGGTGATCTTGACAAACTCTTGCTACTATGCCTTACTGCTATTACTACATCTCTTTTTCAAACCACCACTATATGTATCAAGGCTTAGCCTCATTGTCTTGAGTCTCCTTGGTCTGGTATGAGGATCTAATTTCCCTACTCCAAAGGAATGAAGAAGGTGGTTTTGCCTATAACCTCTATGAGTTCTTTGATGATTCATTTTATTTTTCAGAGTCAACAACTGGTGGAAACTTTTTGCAATAACTTGTGTGGTCCTTTGATCATTTATTTTTTAGAGTTGGCCGTTGGTGTATAACTTGTGGACTCTTTGGTATTTTCAGGGTTAACAATTTCAAAACCAACAATGGAAATATTGCTGTGGATTGTTTGAACAATCTAATCACAAAGATGTGATAAAGATCTAGACCATGTCTACTAAGTCCTGAGGGATAAAGAATGTTCAATTTTCAGTGGCAACTACTTCAAGCTACACACTGGATGTGGAATTTCTCCAATAAACTCATTCTGATAGAGGGCAAGGACATGATACTTGAGGTGAACCATATGAAGGCATTGTGCTGGTATGTTGATGGTAGGGAAGGAAAAGGTTGTATTAGAAAGATGCTGATATACACAATCACCATTTAAGCTAAGGAGAACTGAGAAGAAAATGATTTTCAAAAAGAAACTTACTAATTTATTCATTGTAATGGGATAATATAAATCAGTTTTCTCAAATATACATTAGTGATTAGACCCTTAATTTTATTTCTCTAGGGTTTTTGTATTGCAATAAGAAAGTTTTAAGTGAAAGGGGTGATTTACAAATGGAGGACAGGCTATAAGAAGGCTCCTTGGTGGTGGGCTGTTATATTGTATCAAATAAACATTGTTTATGCACTAATATATAAGATTATAAAAGGATGACAGCTTTATACTTTACCAGGGAATGATTTGAGGTCAATAAAAGAATTAAGAAGCAGGGCAAAGAAGGGCAGGGAATGACAGAGAAGTTGTTTTCAACTATGTTTCAATGAGTCCTCTGAGCAGCTCAGCCTTCTACATCTTAGCATCTTAGTATTGATATCTTCAATCATGTTTTCTATTTTCCTGGAGGCCTTTAACACATCTCCAGCAAATCCTTCAACCTGGAGACAAAAGTTATTTTTGGGAGAAATGGTGACATTCAGATTTTTCTGCAACTTATTCAGTTCCTTGAATTCCTCTTCACCAAAGTTTTGGATGGCTTCATCTGAGGAGATGTAAGTCTTTCGTTCTTTTAAAATTAAATCTTTTATCCAAGAGACCGTGCTTTCAACATTCTCCTTACCTTCACCACATATCTGAAACACAGTCGATTCTGTTTTCTTTCCAAAAATAAAATTATGTCTTGTAAGACCTAAAAGTACTAAAGAAAAATTGATATTGTGAGAAATATATCTAGGAACATTTTCTAAATAATGCAAATCACAAATATACAGTTTACCTTTTAATTTAGAGAACATGTAGGTTGGCACCACAGAGTCTTCCCTTTTTTTCATAATATCATAAAATACTTTCAGTAGCTGTGGCTGGAAGATGACCACTTTCACTTTTTTCACTGATTGGGAAGGTCCTTTCCATGCAAATTCTTCAATAGCATCAATTGTTTTTTTAGTAACAATAGTTGGGTCTTGTTTGGCATTTCCTATAAGAATATAACAATAAAAAATGAAACTTCAAAACAATCAACTTGTGGAATGAAAGATTTATAGCTGGAAAGGACCTTAGAGGCCACCTAGTCCAAATCTTTCCTTTTACAGATGAGAAAACAAAAGCTTAGAGAAGTTAAGTGATTTTCCCCATGTCCACATAGCTAGTGAAATGTCTTGTATGGGATTTGAACCCAGGTCTTTGTGATCCAGATTCATCTTTCTATCCACAAAATCACGCTAAGCCTCCCCACCCCCCCCTCTCTCTCACACACACACACATACACACACACACACACACACACACACACACACACACACAGATTTCTCTATCTAGGTGCTGTGAGACAGTAGCCTCCTGGCAGGAAACCTGTAGTCCCCAGAGCATTGGATCCATTAATCTGAATGATTAAGAGTTTGAACTCCCTTATCCAGGGAGTACAGGTCCCTATTTTTATTTTGTCCTGGTAGGTTTTTTTTATGGTACATAACTGATTTTATCCTCAAACTTTTAAGGGCACTTACATAAAAAGAAGATTGCAATACAGATTTAAACTCTTCATTTTCTTTGGAAATGGAAGAATATAACATCCCTTTGAGTTATTAAAAGGTCATCCAGCTGTCTAGACTATTTTATATATTTCTAAATAATAAAGAAGATTTGGAAAAAAGATATCTTTTCCCACAGAGCTTATAACAAAGTGGATATAATCCTTACCATTGTTCTAGCTGATAACTCTAGCCTGCATGCTTAATTCTGACTAGTAGTATCAAAATTTTCTACAGGATAATCAGACAAAAGACTGAGGATGCAATGGAGTAAATCCATCACCACTCTCCAAATCAACACCAGTGAAAAGTGGGTTAGCAGCAACATCTTTACATCTTGGAATTCAAAGCTGAAAGATATCATCTAGTCCAACCCTCTCATTCTAAAGATGAAAAACCTGAAAGAAGTGACTTGACTAAGACAACCATGAGTTAGAATTTTAATACAAGTTCATGACTCCAAACTCAGAATGAAGAATTAAATTATGACATAAATATGAAATATGTTAAGAAAGGATATTTTGGGGGCAGCTAGGTGGCACAGTGGATACAGCACTGGCCCTGGAGTCAGGAATAACTGAGTTCAAATACAGCATCAAATACTTAATAATTACCTAGCTGTGTGGCCTTGGGCAAGCCACTTAACCCCATTGCCTTGCAAAAACTAAAAAAAAAACAAACCTAAAAATAAAAAGAAAGGATATTTTAGGGGAGGTTGTTGGGCAATACCTGTTGGGTCAAAAAAGTTGAACATTTTTAAAGCAGGACATCTGGGTGGCACAGTGGATAGAGCACCAGCCCTAGAGTCAGGAGGACCTGAGTTCAAATGTGACTTCAGATACTTAATAATTATCTAGTCATCAGACCTTCTGCAAGTCACTCAACCCCATTGCCTTGCAACGCCCCCCAAAAGAGTAAGTACAAATTAATAATGCAACTGTGTGTGTGTGTGTGTGTGTGTGTGTGTGTGTGTGTGTGTGTACAAGGTAGAGCCAAGGCAAAGAGGTTTAACAGCCAGTAGATTACTGTAGTAATAAAGTATAAAATGATAATGATCTTGCCTAGGGTGTTCTTCATGGTGGTAATGAAAAGGAAGAACTGAGTTTGAAAGATATCATTAAGGAAAAATCACAGTAAAAATAATCAACAAACTTCTTTCAGAACTTGACTAATATGAAAATATTTTACATGATTGCACAAATTATTTACTATCTTGGGGGAGGGAGGAAAAACTTGGAAATTAAATTTTTAAGTGAATGTTTAAAATTGTCTTTCCATGTAATTAGAAAAAAATACTATTTGATAAACAAAAAAGAGTAATCAAGGAACATAATTTATCTGGAAAAAAGTTGGGGTGGCATGAAGGAGAGATCACAGTCTATGTTTGAGGATTGTAAGATTTGGGAGAAATAAAGGTAATGATGCCATTAGTCATAAAATGGAAATGGAAAATGATCCCAATTTGTAGGGAAAGGAAGTGAAAAGAGTTCTAAAAAGTGGGTTCTAATTGTATCTTTGTACTAACTCACAGCATTGATCTTGGCAAGTCACTTAACTTTTCCACACTTCAGTTTCTTCATCTGAAAAAGAAGGGGGTAGCCTAAAAAAATTATACTACCTAAGGTCCCTTTCAACTCTAAAAATCTGATAATTCCATTTCTGAAATAGTTTATTCTTTGATGTTGTAACTTTTAGGCAGGAGCTAGAACTTAAAATGGAGTTAATAAGCGGGTAGGTGGCATGGTACATAAGGTGCTGGACTTGAAATTAGAAAGACCTAAGTTCAAATTCTGCCTCAGAAATTTAATAGTTGTATGACCCTAGACAAGTCATGAACCTTGCTCCAGCTTACTTTCCTCATCTAGAAAATGGAGATAATACCTAGCACTTTGAGATTTGCCAAGGGCTTTGTAAATAATATCTCATTTTATACCCCCAACAACTCTGTGAGGTAGGTACAAATAATCTCTGAGGAAATAGAGAAGTGAAGTATTAACCCTGAAGGAAAGAGAGAAGGAAGAGGAACACTGTAAGAAATTGAGCAATGAATCAATTTTTTTCTTCCATTTATTTTTCTCTCTATTCTCCTGTGGCCCTTTCTTTCTCTTTATCAGTCTGGTCTTGATTTTCTCTTTCATCTCATTTATCCCTGGCTTGAGCCATGAGAACCATTCAGTGAGTATTCAGTGAGAACAATTAATTCTCACAAAGGCAATGTTGCTTGGAGTTAAAAAAGATTATCAAGATTGAGACTAACTTCATAGTTATTTGACCTACCAAATTTTATTCTTAATTTATTAGTGAATACAGAGGTTAAGAGAAACTGATAATTTAGAAACTAACTGCCCAGAAGCTACAGACCTGTTCCAATGAGTGGGAGAGAAACAGACTTCACCTTCATTTTTTCACATTCTTGTAGGACACTGGAAACTGTTTCTTTAACATCTTTGTGACCAAGTACATGAATTATTTTTTGGCACTTCAGATTCCCCCCTTGTGTAATTATAAAATTGCCATGAGGCTTGGCAGCTAGAGAAATGAAGAAGAGAAGTAAAAGATATAAAATAACTATTTAAATCCATAGTTATTAAGAATATAAAATATTGTATATAGACAATGGAAAAAAAGACCTAAGGGACACAATTCTTACTGATATTTTCTGTTTATATTTTTTATTCTCTCAAAGAATAAAGGGCTTTATGAATCATCTGAGTACAACTGTCTCCCATTCATGAACTCCTCTTAAAACATCACTGACAAATAATTATTCACTTTTATGTAATACCTCCAGTGATAGCAAGTCCATTCCATTTGTAGTCAACTATAATATTAAGATCTTCTTTAAACCAGGCTGAAAATTACTTCCTTGTAATTTAAGTTTTGCCCTCTAGATCTTCATAGAATGTCTTGTCGCATTTCCAATTAGCAAACCTACAAGCATTTGAAGATGATATACTTCACTCCATCTCCTACCATTGTTATATTGTCTCTTTTTGAAGCTAAAGAAAGTCTCATGCATATGACAGTACCTGTGAAGGTTTTGGTAGACTCATAAGTAACTCTCCCAAAGCCCTAAAAGATTATTTTTTAATAAAATTATTTTTCAGTTTTTTCTTTTTAAATTCTCACTCCTACCTTTCCCTCACCTATTGAGAATGCAAACAAATGATATCCTGTGAGATCCATGTGAAATCATGGAAAATCTTTTCATAGTAGCAAAATCACAAAATGAAAAATAAAGTCAGAAATACTTCATTTTACACCATGTTGATTGGTTTTCTCTCTGGGTCATGGAAAACTTCTTTTCATTATGAAGTCTTTGTATTATATTAGATTACTACATTGATCAGAGTAGTCAAATCTTTCAAAGCTATCATTACAACTTCATCTGGTTCTTCTTACTTCACTTTGCATTAGTTCATATAGGTCTTATTATGTTATGTTTGTTTTTTTCTGAAACCCCACTCCATAATTTCTTATATCACAATAGTACTTTATCACAATCATATGCTACAACTTGTGCAACTATTCTCCAATTGATGAGCATCCCCTCAATTTCCAATTCTTTGCCACCACAAAAGTTGCTATATAACTATAACTATATCTATATCTATATCTATATCATCTATATCTATATCTATATCTATACCTATGTCTATGTCTATGTCTATGTCTATACCTATCTCTATCTCTATCTATCATCTATCTGTCATCTATCTATCTATCTATCTATCTATCTATCTATCTATCTATCTACATATATTTTGATGCTTAAAGGTCCTTTTCCTTTTCTTTGATCTCTTTGGGATACAGATCAAACACTGATATTACTTGGTCAAAGGATATACAAAGTTTTATGGTCCTTTGGGCATAGATTTAAATTGTTCTCTAGATGTTTAGACTAGTTTATAACTCCCCCAACAGTTTATTAACGTACCTATCTTTTCTCAATCCTTTTGATTTGTCATTTCTAATAGGTGTAAAGTGGTACCTCAGAATTGTTTTAATTTGTATTTCTCTAATCAATAGTTATTTAAAGCATTTTTTCATATGACTATAGATAACTTTGATTTCTTCCTCTGAAAACTGCCTATTCTTACCCTTTTACTATTTTTAACATTTGGAAATGGTGCTTACTTTTATAAATTTTTTTTTACTTTTATAAATTTGACTCAGTTTCCATAGTATTTGAGAAATGAGGCTTTTATCAGAGAAATTTTCTGTAAAAGTTTTTGATATTACTTCACTGTCTATGATAGCTTTTAGCAAAAGTGTAGCTTCCTTAGTTATTCCTCTTAATTAGGTCTCTTTGTTTTTGCTTTTGTCTGAGATCCCTATTTTTTTTTAACTTCAGCTAAAATATAACAGATTCTGCTTGATTTTAACTCTACATCAGTAGAGTCTTTTGAAAACAACTAATCCTTTCTACTGTTCACTTTCATTGTATGGGTGAGTTAATCCCATTTGCATTCATAGTTAAGATTACTGTGTATTTCCCTCCATCCCTTCTTCTTCCCTTTATCCCTCTCTCTCGGTTTTTATCCTGCTACTCAAAAATTTTTGGTTTTTCTGAACACTGCCTTCCTTAATACACCCTCCTTTTCATTGTTTCCCCTCACCTCTTTGCATATATCTCTTATCTCCTTCCACTTCCCTACTTTCCTGTTGAATATATTTCAATACTCAACTAAATGAGTGAGTGAGTGAGTGTGTATGTGTGTGTATGTGCATATGTTTCTCTCCTTGAACCAATTCTGATAAGTATGAGGTCTAAACATTACCTGCCAACCCTTCCATTTTTCCTTCCAGCATTAAAGCTCTTCATCATATGCCTCTTTTATATGAGAACTATTTCCCCATTCTACTTCTCTTTTTCCCCTTCTCCCAGTGTCTTTTTCTTTCTCACTTCTTCATTTTTTTTAGAAAATCATCTCAATATAATTGTTTCACATTCATGACCTCTGTCTATGTAGACTCTTTCTAACTGTCCTAATAATGATAGAGTTCTTGGGAGTTAAATGTGGGTTATCTTTTCTTACAGGAATGTAAACAGTTCAAATTTATTGAGATCCTTATGATTACTCTTTTATGTTTCCCTTTTTATGCATATATTGTATTTTGTAAACTTTTCTAGTTAACAGTTCTACTGTCAACCTGAAGAGATAAATTTTAGATGTTGTGGTAAGTTGTTAAAAAAATAAATTTGGGAGCATAAGAGCTATGAGAGTGTTTCAAACCATATTATGTGTAGTTACTTTTTCTCATAGTCATTCAATCTTAAATTCAAAGTGAAGATGTCACAGTGACATCTTCTAAAATTTTCTCATTTGATCTGTTCATCTCTCACATCCTCCTGTTACACACTCAATTCTTTTACTTTGACTAGATTAAGGTTAAAATATAAATATCGAAGACATACCTAAATTAACACATTCCAATTCCACAGCTGGTCCAGCAGCTTCTAAAATGGCTTTGGAAACCCCTAGATAAGAAAATTATAATAGGAATAAGCATATAATATTGAAGATATATAAGGAATCTTAAAAATCATGTATTATACCCACCTACCCCCTAATTTAATTTTACAGGTAAGGCAATTGAGGCTCAGAGAGGAGAAAAAAGCATATAAAAAGCACATTCTAGGGACAAATCTAGAAATTAAGTTCTGGTCTTCTCATTCCATGTCTTGCTGAATCAAAATTCGGTCTAATTTACTTCAATCATAGTATCTTAAGTTATATTAATATAACTAATTTTCTTACCACATTCTACTCAATAGCTTCCATTGTAACCTGAAGAGCCAGATCAAGGACAAATGTAGCCTATATGACTCTATATACAGAGGTAATGAGAGTAAAAGAATTTCCTGAGAAATCAGAGGATCAAGAAGTCCCAGAATAGGGATATTGGAAGCCCCTGGGAGCTATAGTCTAGGCTTAGATATCACAGATTTATTGATCATAAGTCCCTAAAACTGTGTCTTGAGACTTCTCAAATGTTCCCAAGGATTAACACATTTAACCTCAAAGATCTAAGGGTTCCAAACCCTCAAGAAGTATAGGTCAATGCAAGAAACCACATGACCAAGGAAAACAGATCAACCCACTCAAGCATATCCAGGGATAAAAATCTGACCCTGCAACAAAGTTCCAAAGTTGAAGAGATGAATAAATCAAAGAAAAATCTGCTAAATGCCTCAATATTGCAATAAAAATATTGCAAATCTAGGTAATCCCCAAAGTATAGATAAGTCCATAAAAGCTATAAGTAGAGATTCAAAAGGAAAAAAATGGATTTTCCAAAAAGACTACTCAAAGAAGAAATGAAGTGAGGGATAAACAAATGCAAAAAAAAAAACTCTGGAGGAAAAAATAGGAAAGAGAATAGCTCAATTACAGCTATTGTCTTGAGTTATTTTCACAACTTAGTTTAAAATGGGACCAACTTATTCAAAATGAATTTTCCTAAAAAATAAATAAACCAAACAGAAATCAATGATTGTATGGAAAAGTAAGAAACAATAAAAGAAATTAAAAGATTGAAAAATAGAAGAAAATGTAAGATAACTGGAATTAAAATAACTGGCCTTCAAAAGAGACCAAGGTGAAGGAGAATTAATTTAAGAAACACCGAACTCCCTGAAAATCAGGAAAACAAACATTATATTTCAAAAAATCATAAATGGAAACTTTCCAAGATCACTAGAACTAGAGAGTGAAGTGTAGATAGAATCTATCCATTATCTCATTTAAAAAAAATTGTTTTATTTTCAAACAAAAATCAACCTTCTCTTTCTTCTTCTCCCCTCCCTAACTCCTTTTAGAAAATAAGAAAACAAAGCCCCCATTACAAACATATATATATATATATATATATATATATATATATATATATATAATCAAGCAAAACAAAATTTTTCATTGGCCATAATTAAACAAAACAAAACACCTCACTTTGCACTTTAAATCTATCATCTGTGTATCAGGAGGTAGGCAGCATTTCATCAGGAATTATATTTGGTCATTGTATTGATAAGAATTCTCAAATTTACATAGACCCAGACCCAGACTCAGACACACACACACACACACACACACACACACACACACAAACACACACACAGTTTAAATCTGTCAAGATTTGTCTATTTACCCTCCTACCCCACAACACCCCTCACTGAGAACACAAGAAAAATAAAACTCATTACATTTACACATAATTGACCTTGGTTTATGTGATTAAAAAATATTATCTTATTCTGTATTTTGAATCCACCACTCTATGGGTGGGAAACTTTTTTTCCTAATCAACCCTCTGGAAATCTAGTTGGCTATTATACTGATTAGAATTCAGCAAAAATGTATATATATTATTGCTTAACAGTTTCTCATATTATGGACACTCCCTCAGATTCTTATTCTTTGCCATATCAGAAGGACCTTCAAATATTTTTATTCAACCTTAGAATTTGTTTTGATTAGGACTAATCCATTTATTATTGCATTCATGCTCTAATTCCTCCTTTCTATTCCTTCCTGTTTTTCTGGAAAGTGAAATGTATTTGTTTCTAACAATGTGATTTTCTTCCTTCTTTTGATTTATTCAAATGAGAATGAGATTCAGTTGTCAGCTGTGTCTCTCCAACCCACTCCTTTTTGTTTTTGTTCATACTTTCCTCACCCACATTGTGTGAGATAATTTTTCCTTATCTTCTTTCCCCTTCTTCCAATGAATTACTATGTCCCTCTTTTTTCATTCTTTTCTTAAGATCAAGACAGAATATCCCAAGTCTTTCCTAATTGAACTTTCTTTTTTATATCTTATGAAGATAGATTTTAGAAAGGACACATCATATCTTTCTATATTTGAATGTAAATAATGTATTCTTTATACTCACTTATTATTATACATTTATGTTTACCTTTTTAATATTCAAAGATCAGGAATGCTTGGGAAGCTGCCACTTCATTACAAGTTCATTTTTTAAAAAAAGTTCATTTTCACTACAATATCATCACCAACACCACTACTGCCACTACCACCACCATTCTACTTATCTTTCTGGGTAAGTAATTTTTTACTATAAGCCCATATCTTTGGTCTACTACAAAATGATTTTTTAAGTTCTCCACACTTTTATAGTAGTGACTAGTAAATTGTATGTGATCTGATGTGACTTCTCAGTACTAAAATTCTCTGACTTCTTGAAGTCAGAAGTTTGACTGAAGTTTGGGAGTTTAGATATATTGTTCCTGGGAGTTGTCATTTTGGGAGTTTCAAGAAATAGAAATAGATGATGGATTCTTTCTAGTTCCACTTTGTCCTCTGGCTCCAAGAGATTTGGAAAGTTTCTTTTTAAGTTTTCATTAAATGTGATAAATAGAATCTTTTTCTTTTGTCAAGGTTTTCAGACAGTTCAAAGATGTTTACATATATTCCCCTCAAACTATTCTTTTCAAGTCAGTTGTTTTTTGGTAGGAGATTCTTTGGATTATTTTTATTATTCTTTTGTTTTTAGACTTCCACTTAGTTTTAATATTTCTTGTTGTCCTGTAGTTTATATAGTTTATATGGCTTTTAATAGGCCAATTTGAATTTTCAGGATTTGCTACTTAGACAAAAATTTTAATTACAGGGCAGCTAGGTTGGCACAGTGAATAGAGCAACAATGCTGTAGTGAAGAAGACCTGCATTCAAATTTGGCCTCAGACACTTAATAATTATCTAGATGTGTGACTTTGGGTAAGTCACTTAACTCCATTGTCTTGCAAAAATAAAACTCTAACTAAAAATTAATTTCCAATTTTTCCACTGAAGTTCTTGTTTTTTTTCTGATTTTTCCTCAAACACTCATTCCATTCATAAAATAAATTTAAACTCTTTAAAAAAAATTCTTACTTCATGTCTTCTAGAAATTCTAGTTGAGTTTGTGCCCAAGTTTTTCTCTGAGGTAATGTTTATAAATATTTGGGAGTCATTTTCTTTTGTATTTTTGTCCTGAATGTCCTTGCCACTGTAAAAGTTCATTGTGGTAGTGTTTTTGTTTTACTTTTGTTCATTGTTCTAGTCTTCTCCTTGACTTCAAATTTTGTTATGGCTAAGTTCTGTGGCACTTTTAGAGGGAAAAAATCTGTACTGGTCCTGTTACTACTTTCTTGGTTATTGAGTATTGTATATTTCCAGGGTTTCAGGGACAGGCAGAAGAACTGAAAGTTTTCATTGACCCCAAAGTGGTCTGATTTAGAGCAAAGTCTGTTTACTGTGACAATCCTTTGAGTTTTAAAAGTTTCTCATCCAGATTTGTGACTAAACAAGAATATACTTTCTTAAGGTAATTTAAAAATTTTTTTCAACATTTTTGAGCTTTTAGTGATTCTTTTTTTTATCATTTTTATTTTTTCAATTACATGTAAAGATAGTTTTCAGCATTCAAACTTTTGCATGCTTTTGAGTTCCACATTTTTCTACCATCTTCCCTTCCCTCCTCCCTCCCCATGGCAATAAGCAATTTGATATACGTTGTACATGTACAATCATGTTTAACAGATTGTCATATTATTTATGATGTGAAAGAAGAATTAGAATTAAGGAGGGGAAACCATGGAAAGAAAGAACATAAAAGAAGTTTTAAAAAGTAAACCTATGGGGCGGCTAGGTGGTGCAGTGAATAGAGCATCAGCCTTGGAGTCAGGAGTACCTGGGTTCAAACTCGACCTCAGACACTTAATAATTACCTAGCCATGTGGCCTTGCGCAAGCTACTTAACCCCATTGCCTTGAGAAAATCTAAAAAAAAAAGTGAACCTAGTATGCTTTGCTCTGCACTCAGACTCCATAGTTTTTTTCTTTACATATGGATGGCATTTCTATAATAGTTCTCTCAGGATTGTACTTGATCATTGGACTGCTGAGAGGAGCTGCATCATCACAGATGTTGCTGTTGCAATGCTCTCTTGGTTCTGCTCACTTCACTCAGCATCATTTCATGCAAGTCTTTCTAGGCTTTTCAGAATTCTGCCCCTTTATGATTTTTTACAGAACAAAAGTGCTTCACAATACTCATATTCCATAACTAATTTAGCCATTCTCCAGTTGAAGGGAATCCCCTCAGTTTCCAGTTCTTTGCCACTACAAAGAATTGCTATAAATATTTTTATTCATGTGGGTCTTCCCCCCCTTTTTATGATCTCTTTGTGATATAGACCTTGTAATGTAATTGCTGTATCAAAGGGTGTACACAGTTCCAAATTACTCTCCAGAATGATCAGATCAGTTCAGAACTCCAACAGTGCACATCCTATCCAACATTGGTCACTTTCTTCTTACCTCTTTTTAGCCAGTCTCGTAGGTATGAAGTCGTATCTCATGTTGCTGAGGTTTCACATTTCTCCAATAAATAATAATTTAGGGCATTTTTTCATATGACTATAGATAGATTGAATTTCTTCCTCTGAAAACTGCCTGTTCATATCCTTTGACCATTTTTCAATTGGGGATTGACTTGTATTCTTATAAATTTAACTCAATTCTATAGATCTTAGAAATGAATCCTTTATTGGAACATTAGTTGTGGGGTACCTAGGCGATACAGTAAATAGAGCATTAGCCTGGAGTCAGGAGGACCCAATTTCAAATACAGCCTCAGACACTTAATACTTATTTAGCTGTGTGACCTTGGGCAAGTCACTTAACCCTGTTGCCTTGGGAGGGGGAAGGAATACTAGCTTTGAAAATTGTTTCCCATCTTTCTGCTCTCCTTCTAATCTTGGTTGGGTTTTATTTGCACAAAACTTTATGTAGTTGAAATTATCCATTTTGTAATTTATAATGTTTTCTATCTCTTGTTTGGTTGTTAACTCCCTCCCTTGCCATTGATTTGATAGACTATTCCTTGTTCTCCTAATTGGCTTATGTATCACCTTTTATGTCTAAATCCTGTAACTTTTTTGATATAGGGTGTGATGTGTCAATTTATGCCTAGTTTCTGCCATAGTCTTAATCAGTTTTCCCAGCAGTTTTGTCAAATAAGGAACTATTATCCCAAGTCTTTGGGTTTATCAAGGAGTAGATGACTACAATCATTTACAATTTTTTTTGTACCTAATCTATTTCACTGAGCAGCATTTCTATTTCTTAATAATAGAAAGTTTTGATGACTATCACTTTAAATATAGTTTTTTAATATAGATCATTAGGCCACCTTCCTTGTATTTTTTCTCATTAATTCCCTTGACATTCTTGAACTTTTGTAGCTCAGATGAATTTTGTTGCTATTTTTTTCTTGCTTTGTAAAATAATTTTTCTAGTTCGATTGGTATGACACTGAATAAGTGACAATTTATGTAGAATTGTCATTTTTATTATATTAGCTCACCTACCCATGAGCAATTGACATTTTTCTTACTGTTTAGGTCTGATTTTATTTGTGTGAAAAGTATTTTGTAATTGTGTTCATATAATTTCTGGCTTTATCTTGGGGGAGTAGTTTCACAAGTATTTTATGTTGTTTACAGTTACCTTAAATAAAATTTCTTTTTTTTCTGTCTCTTGTTGTTGGACTTTGTTGGTGATATAGAAATCTAATGATTTATGTGGGTTTATTTTATATCCTGCTCCTTTGCTAAAGTTGTTAATTGTTTTAAGCAATTTTTAGTGGATTTTCTAGGATTTTCTAAGTATACCGTTATATCACCTGCAAAGAGTGACAATTTTTCTTTTGCCTATTTTAATTCCTTCAATTTCTTTTTCCTATTGCTAAAACTAACATTTCTAATACAATATTAAATAATGATGGTAATAATGAGCATCCTTATTTTGACCCTGTTCTTATTGGGATTCCTTCTAGCTTATCCCTCTTACATTTGATGCTTGCTGATGCTTTTAGATAGATAAATCATTTTTAAGGAAAAACTCCATTTTTTTCTATGTTCTCTAGTGTTTGTAAAGGGAATAGGTGCAAAGGCTTTTTTCAGCATTTATTGAGATAATCCTGGTTTCCATTAGTTTCTATTGATATGGTAAAATATGCAGATTCTTTTCCTAATAGTGAACCATCCCTGCAAACCTGATATAAATCCCATCTGATTCTAATGTATTATTCTAGTGGTAACTTATTATAATCTTTTTGCTAATTTTTTATTTTAATATCTTATATCAATATTCATTAAACAGATTGGTTTATAATTTACATTATCTGTTTAGGATTGACCTGTTTAGATATTAGTACCATGTTGGTGTCACAAAAAGAATGACAAAATTCCTTCTTTGCCTATTTTTTTCAAATAGTTTATATAGAACTGGAATTAATTGTCCTTTAAATGTTCGGTAGAATTCTCCTACAAGTCCATCTGGCCCTGAGATGTTTTCTTTAGTGAGTTCAATGATGAATTGTTCAATTTCTTTTCTGAAATGGGATTAAGTATTTATTTCCTTTTATGTTAATTTGGACAATTTATATTTATGTAAATATTCATCCATTTCACTTAAACTGTCAGATTTATTGGCATACCATTAGATAAGAGAGTTCCAACTTTAATTTCTTCTTCATTGTGGTGAATTCACTCTTTTCACTTTTGATACTGGTATTTGGTTTTGTTCATTCTTTTGTCTTTTTAATCAAATCAGTCAAAGGTTTATTTTATTGATTTAAAAACTCTTAGTTTTACTGATTGGTTCAATAGCTTTTTATTTTCAAGTTAATTACTTTCTCCTTTGATTTTCAGAATTTCTAATTTAGTATTTAATTGAGAATTTTAATTTGTTCTTTTTCTTTTTATAGCTTTTTAGTTGCATGCCCAATTAATAATTGCTTTGATTGCATCCCACAAGTTTTGCTGTGATGTCTCATTATTTTCATTGTAGTAGATGAAATTGTTGATTATTCCTGTGATTTGTAATTTGATCCACTTATTCTTTCAAATTATATTATTTAGTTTCCAATTAATTTGAATTTATCTTTCTATGGCCCTATATTACACATAATTTTTATAGTTTCATGATCTGAAAAGGATACATTTACTATTTCAGTGTTTCTTTATTTGATTGTAAGGTCTTTATGCCCTAAGCCATGATCAATATTTGTGTAGGTGTCATGACAAGAAGGTATATTACTTTCTATCCCTATTCAGTTTTCCCCAGAGGTCTATAATATCTAACAATTCTAAAATTCTATTCATTTTCTTAACTTCCTTCTTGTTTATTTTGTGGTTAGATTTATCGAATTCTGAGAGAGGGAGGTTGAAGTGCCCCACTAATATAATTTTACTGTCTTTGTCTTCCTGTAACTCATTTAGCTTGTCTTCTAAGAAGCTGGATGCTATGCTACCTAATATATACATATATATATATATATATATATATATATATATGTTTAATATTGATTCATTGATTACTAATTGATTTTCTTTTAAGAAGATATAGTTCCTTTTTAATTAGATCTAATTTTGCTTTTGTTTTGTTTGAGATTAGGTTTGTTATTCCTGCCTTTTTTTACTTGAGATGAAGCATAATTTATTCTGTTCCAGTCTTTTACCTTTACCCTGTGTATATGTCTCTGCTTCAGATATATTTCTTATAAAAAAACATATTGAAGGATTCTGATTTTTAATCCACTCTCATATCCACTTCTATTTTATGGGAGAATTCATCCCATTCACATTCAGTTATGATTATAACTCTGTATTTCCTTCCACCCCCTTGTTTGTATTTTCCTCTCTCTTCTTTCACTTTATCCCTCCTTACCAGAGTTTAGCTTCTGACAGCTGCCTCCTTCAATCTGCTCTCCCTTCTATAAGTCCCTATCCCTTTCTTCTCCCTTTCCCCTTTAATTTCCCCCCCTTTTCCCTTCCCTTTTATCAGCCTTTCTTTTCTTCCCCCCCCTTCCACTTCCCTGTAGAGTAGAATAAATTTCTAAACCCAATTGGAAATGTATATTATTCCTTCTGAATCAAATCTGTTGAGGGTAAGATTTACTCAGTGTTCACATCCTCCCATCTTTCCCTCCAATATAACAAGTCATTTGTCCCTCTTCATGAGGTGCTATTTATTCTCTTATGCCTCTGCCTTCTTTTCCCAGTAAAATCCCTTTTTTCATATCTTAATTGTTTTATACCGGTCTTATACCCACACATCTAAGAATATACCTTTAAACTGTCCTAACAGAAGTAAAATTCATAAGTGTTATCAGCATCATTACAGCATTATTACTTCATATCTATGCCCTCTATTCAAATGCACTCCCCTCAACTGTCCTTTAAAAACGAATGCCTCAAGAACTGAAAGTATTATCACGTCAAGTCAATTTATACCCATACTCTCTTTCCAAGTGCCCTCCCTTAAAGTGTCAATAGAAATATAGTTCTCTAGAGTTAAAAGTATTATCTTCTTCTGTAGGGATATAAATATTTTAGCCTTATAGATTATCAGTTCTTTTCTTTTTGTCTACTTTTTACACATCTCTTGAGTCTTGTATTTGAAAATCATATTTTCTGTTCAGTTATGGTATTTTTATCATTTAAGTCTGAGAGTCCTCTATTTCACTGAAAATCCAGATCCTATGCAAAGGTAATTTACAGATGAGGAGATCAAAGTAATCCATAGCCATATGAAAAAAAATGCTCTAAATCATTAATCATTAGAGAAATGCAAATTAAAGCTTCTCTGAGGTACCACCTCACACCTCTCAGATTGGCCAGCATGACCAGAAAGGATAATGATCATTGTTGGAAGGGATGTGGGAAATCTGGGACACTATTACACTGTTGATGGAGCTATGAATTCATCCAACCCTTCTGGAGAGCTATTTGGAACTATGCCTAAAGGGCAACAAAATGTGCATACCCTTTGACCCAGCAATACCACTACTGGGTCTATACCCTGAAGAGATGATAAAAAAGGGTAAAAAATATTACTTGTACAAAAATATTTATAGCAGCCCTGTTTGTGGTGGCAAAGAATTGGAAATCCAGTAAATGTCCTTCAATTGGGGAATGGCTTAGCAAACTGTGATATATGTATGTCATGGAACACTATTGTTCTATTAGAAACCAGGAGGGATGGGATTTCAGGGAAACCTGGAGGCATTTGCATGAACTGATGCTGAATGAGATGAGCAGAACCAGAAAAACACTGTACACCCTAACAGCAACATGGGAGTGATGTTCAACCTTGAAGGACTTGCTCATTCCATCAGTGCAACAATCAGGAACAATTTTGGGCTGTCTGCAAAGGAGAGTACCATCTTTATCCAGATAAGGAGCTGTGGAGTTTGAACAAAGTGCAAGGACTATTCCCTTTAATTTAGAAAAAAAAAAGATATCTTATTGTCTGAACTTGTTACCTCTTAGACTTCTCTTCTCTTTAAGGATATGATTTCTCTCTCATCACACCCAATTTGGATCAAGGTACAACATGGAAACAAAGAAAAGACTGACAGAGTGTTTTCTGTGGGGGGGAGCAAGATTGGGGGAAAATTGTAAAACTCAAATAATATCTTTAATAAAAATAAATTTTTAAAAATCCAGATTATATTCCAGATCCTCCCATCTTTTTGTATCTGACAGGTCCTATGCATAATTCTGACTATGAATCTGGTATTTAAATCGCGTCTTCTTGGCTGCTTGCAGTATTTTGTTCTTTAGCTAATAATTCAGAAATTTGGCTACAATAGTCCTTGGAGTTTTTATTTTGGGATCTCATTCTGGTGATCAATGGATTCTTTCAAGGATTATTTTATTTTCTTATTCTAGGATATCAGGGCAGTTTTCCTTGATAATTTCCTGAAATATATTGTCCAGGCTCTTTTTAAAATTGTAGCTTTCAAGTAGACTAATAATTCATAAATTATCTCTTCTGGATCTATTTTCCAGGTCGGTCATTTTTTTCTAAGAGTTACTTCACATTTTTCTTCTACTTTTCCCATCTTTTGATTTTGTTTGATGGAATATTGGTGTTTCATGGAGTCATTAGTTTCCATTTGTTCAATTCTAATTTTGAGGGTTTTATTTTCTTCAGTTAAGTTTTGTGTTTCCTTTTTCAGTAGGTCAATATAACTTTTATTAGTTGTTTTCTACTTCCATTTGATCTATTTTACTTTTAAATGTATTGTTTTCTTCAGTCAATTTTTCATGATTTTCCTGTATGACTCTCATGTCTTGTCTCATTTTTCCTTCTTCCTCTCTTCTTTGCTTTTTAAAATCTTGTGTCAGGGTAACCCAACCTAGTCCCACCTGCTGCATTGGCATTCCTGGGCTCCAACTTTGCATTCTAAGATGAGGTTGGGAACCTCACTGCTGATCTCTTGCAGTCTGCTGAGTGGGGACCTGAGCTGTGCTGTGCCTCCTGCTGGCTCTCCTGCCTACTGTGAGCTGTATTCCCCTTTTACCTGTATGAGATAGACCTCTCCTGATTTTTCCGTAAGATATCTTGAACTGAAAAGTTGCTTCTATCTGGGATTTTTTGCATATTCTGCCAATTTAGGGTCTGTTTAGAGGTTTCATTTAAAATTATTTTGAGAAAAGCTCTGGTAGTTTCTCAACTTTATGTCACCATCTTGGCCCCCAAGATGCTGGACTCTGCTTTGGAAGTCTTTGCTGGTTCAACTTGTAAAACTGTAGTCTCCTCTTTAACCTGGGATTCCCACCCTTGTCATTCCTCTGCTAGGTGGGCTAGAAATTGGAACTAAGAATCTGTCTTGTACCTGAAGTCTGAGCCACATCATTGTTACTGGGTTTGCTGACTTCTAACTTTTTCTGAATGCCACCCAAGATCTCCCTACATAAGAACCACAGCCCTGCACAAGATCCCTTCTCAATCTTCCCTGGATCAAGGACCTGGCACTGGGAGTAGATGACAAAACTATTAGTTGATACCTAGCCCCATCACAATATTCTGTGCAAGTCTGGGGTTGCTCAGGTATGGGTTCTTGCTTTAACCGTAGTGCATTCCTGCCCAGGTACTGGAGAAGTCCACTTACAGTATGCTACTAGGCCCTCCAGTGCCCAAAAATTTCTTTATGCCAAACTAGGTAGCACAAGGTTGCTCTGTGACTTTTTTCTGGATGTCTTTATTGGGATTAGGTCTGGAGAATTTTCTAGATGTGTTAAGATTTTATGAAAAGGAATTCACTTGAGAGAGTGAAAGAAAGCAATGGATCCATTACCTCCTAATAGGAAGCCTAAGTAAAAAAAATCTCAGGAATGACACAGACAAAATTCAAAGCTCCCATACCAAAGTAAATATTATAACCAAGCTTATGAACTTTACCTCAGAAAGAAGAAGTTAAAGTACCAAGGAACTATAGTCAGATTCACATAAATCCTGACAACTTCTACTAAAAATCAAAGGATGTCATGAAATATGTCATTAAAAAGACTTATAACCAAGAATAGCTTACCTTAGGAAGTTGTGTAAAATCTTCTAGGGAAAATTATAAAGTTTAAATGTAGATTTGGCAAACTACATCTTATGGGGTTCACTGCCTGTTTTGTTATGATCCATGAGTTTAGAATTATTTTATATATATTTTTTAAAAAACAAAGGTCACTTTATGCTTAATGGAATGGAGAACATAGAATCATTTTTTTAGGTCTTTGCAAGGCAAATGGGTTTAAGCGGCTTGCCCAAGGCCACACAGCTAGGGAATTATTAAGTGTCTGAGGCCGGATTTGAACTCAGGTTCTCCTGACGCCAGGGCCAGTGCTCCATCCACTGTGCCACCTAGCTGCCCCAACATAGAATTATTTTTAATGAAATTTTAGAGCTGAGTAGAAACTTTGGGATACAAGCACAAAAGCCCAGAGAATCCTAGACAGGTAAATTTTAAGTGAGCAATTGAAAGATACTTTAAGATAATATTGTGATAACATTCTGATAGGAGAAAAGAACAAATGCTCTTTTAAGAAAAAATGTATGAGAAGTATTTTTTTTCATAAATAGGATATGCGAGAAGAAGAGTATATAATATGGAAGAAGAAATAAAGAGGGAAGGCAAGTGTATTTTTATTTGAAATGGATGAAGGGGGTTCATACACATCCAAATATTTTGATGTGGAAGCATATTATATTCAATAAGGAAATAATTAGAGATGGAGGATTTTGTTAGGGAGAATAATGTTGAGGAAGCTGAAACTGAAAGGGGAGTTTTAAGAGGGGAAGAAAAGAAAAGAACTAGCATCTAAAGGGGAGGGTTACCTTAGACTGTCTCTTAAGCAGCTGGGGAATGAATGGAAAAAAAATTGAGTTTATGAATGTGATAGAATATTATTTTGGCTATGAAAAAGTAAAAAGAATGATTCCAAAGACTTTTGTTTTTGGTTTTTGTGAGGCATTGGGGTTAAATGACTTGCCCAAGCTAACACAGCTAGTAAGTATCAAGTGTCTGAGGTCAAATTTGAACTCAGGTCCTCCTGACTCTAGGACCAGTGCTCTCTCCACTGTTCACTTAGCTAGCCTCGATTTCAGAGACTCTTGCATAGTATAAAAAGAGGAACTTGAATAGTAACAAAATAGAAATCTATTGCAGCAACACTGTAAATAAGAATGAATTTAAAAGAGTTAAGATCTGATAGACAAAATCATGATAGCAAAGTAAAGGCAAGAACTCACCTGAAATCTCCCAAATTTGAATTGAAAACTCCCAAGTTCCCATCCAAATAACTTTAAATAAAATAGACTAACAAAAGGTCAAGGTGAAACAATTTTCCAAACTAAGACAATTTAAGAGGTCAACAGAAGAGATCTGTCTCTGCGGTGGTCTGGCCTGGAGTTCCAGCAAGCCAAGAATATGCCTTAGAGGCCACTGCATTAGCAGTATTAGCACTTTGGGGAGTTCTCAGCCTATAGACAGTAAAAGAGTTGGACAATTGGTCAAAAGGAAAATACAGTGGACATTTTCCTGACTCTGTGTACTGGACCCTATGTATTGCCTATATGCAGTTCCAGGTTGCAGTCCCAGGTTGCACTCTCAGGACAAAGAGCATTAGGAACTGTGACAGCAGGGAAACAAGAGCTATGGTCATGGTTCCATAATGGAAAGACATTCTTACAGTCAAGGAACAAAAGACTTGTCCAGTGTATAAAGCAACACTAACTCTTGAGGCCACTGGAGTGGAGAGATTTGAATTTTATTTCCAGGACCAGAAGGATCAAGAGTACTTGTGGCCACAAGGAATAAGGGAGCCTGGTCACAGTTCCAGGGAAGGGAAAAGTGCTTTTGGTTACTTTCAGACCAGAGCATAAGCCAAGAGAACAATGTTCACTCTTCTTAGATCACATCACCTTGGAGGAACCAAAAACTTGTAAGCTCCCCCCCCCCAAACTCGAAAGCTTGACCCAAAGTGAGTAAGCCCTACTTTAATATAAAGTTAAATTTTTTTTTAAATAGACTGGAGGGGTGGCTAGGTGGCGCATTGGATAAAGCACCAGCCCTGGAGTCAGGAGTACCTGGGTTCAAATCCGGTCTCAGACACTTAATAATTACCTGGCTGTGTGGCCTTGGGCAAGCCACTTAACCCCATTTACCTTGCAAAAACCTAAAAAAAAAGACTGGAAAAATGAGCAAGCAATAAAACAAAAACCTGACCAAAGGTTATTACTATGGTGATACAGAAAATCAAGACACAGACACAGAAAAAAGACAAGGAAGTCAAATAGCTACAAGCAAAATCTCAAAGACAAAATCTGAATTCTTCAGGAGTCCAAAAAGAGTTCAAAAAAGATTTTTAAAATCAGAAAAATAGAGGGGGGAAAATGAGAAAAGAATGAGTGATGCAAGAAAATTATGAAAAGTTTAATAAAATAGACACAAAAATACTGAAGGAAATGTCATCTTAAAAAACAGAATAGGTCAAATGGTAAAAGAGATATAATAATTTTTTTTCTTTTTTGGTTTTTGTGGGGCAATCGGATCAAGTGACTTGCCCAAAGTCACACAGCTAGGTAATTATTAAGTGTCTGAGACTGGATTTGAGCTCAGGTTCTAGTGACTCCAGAGACAGTGCTCCATCCAATATGCTACCTAACTGTCCCTGAGAGATATAACAATTCACTGAAGATAAGAATTCTTTTCAGGAGGTTTGCAAGGCAATGGGGTTAAGTGACTTGCCCAAGGTCACACAGCCAGGTAACTATTAAGTGTCTGAGTCTGGATTTGAACTCAAGTCCTCCTGACTCTAGGGCCATTGCTCTATCTACCACACCACCTAGCTACCCCCAAGAATTTTTTTAAAAACAATATTAGCCAAATGGAAAAAGTGGTACAAAAGTTCACTGAAGAAAATAATTCCTTAAAAATTAGAATTGGGCAAGTGGAAACTAATGATTCCATGAGACATAAAGAAATAATAAAATCAAAAGAATGAAAAAAGAGAAAATGTGGAATATTTAATTAGAAAAACAAGTGGCCTGGAAAATAATTGAGAAGAGATCATTAAGAATTATAGGAATGCCTGAAATTCATGATAAAAAATGTTGAAGGAATACACTTATCATGCCATGAAAATGATCTCCAAATAAAAAGTCCCAGGAATATTATAACAAAATTCCAGAGCACCCCAGTCAAAGAGAATATGTTGTCAGAAAGAAAAAATTCAAATTTCGTGACACCACAGTCACAAGATTTAACACCTTCTCCATTAAAGAATCAGAGGATTCAGAATATTGTATTCTGGAATGCAAAGGAGTTAGGATTAAAACCAAGAATAATCCACCCAACAAAGCTAAGAATGATCCTTCAAGAGAAAATAAAAGGATATTTAATGAAATAGGGGATTTCAAGCACTTCTGATCCATAGGGAATGATAAATTTGGTTTTTAAATGTAAGACTCCAGAAAAACATAAAGAAGTAAACATGGAAGAGAAATCATGAAGGATACAAAAAGGTTAAATTTTTTGTATTACTATTTGGTTAAATGATACTTCTAACTCCTACGAATTTTAACATTATTAGGATAGTTTGAAGAAGTATATATGGTAGGTGTATAATTGACTATGATGGGATGCTGTCAAAGAAATAAAATTATGAAATAAGAAAGAGGGATGGGAGGAGAAAGGATAAAAAATATATAACATAAAAAGCACACAAGAAAAGTTTTTTTAAAGTGGAGGAGATGGGGCAGTTAGGTGGCTCAGTGGATAGAGCGCTGGCCATGGAGTCAGGAGTACCCGAGTTCAAATCTGACCTCAGACACTTAATAATTACCTAGCTGGGTGGCCTTGGGCAAGCCACTTGTCTTGCAAAAAACCTAAAAATATAAAATAAAATAAAGTAGAGGAGAAGATGGGGGGTAGCATACAATACCTGAACCTTACTCTCATCACAATTGGCTAAAAGAGGAAATAACAGAAACATGTACATCTACCTTCCTTTTCAGGGATGTAGCAAGGAAATGAAATTCAAGAAGTGGGAACTGATAAAAGGGAGAGTAGATTAAGGGAGGTAATGGTCAGAGGTAAAATAAGCTTTTGAGGAGAGAAAGGGTAAATAGTAAGGAAATAATTTGGAACAGCGATCAGAACTGAATGGGAATGAGAAGAACATATTCATAAAATAGAGGAGGATGGAGGAATGGATTAAAAAAACAGAACGGAGGTGATACCATAACAAGCATATGAATTGGATTTGAATGAAGGAGTGCTGTGCTAAGTCACCAGGCTCACTGTCTCCTCCAGAGCCAATTGAGTCCAGTAGCCAGATATGAATCAAGATAACTGGAGATGGCCCTGGATGTGAGGCAATGTGACTTGTCCAAGGTTACACAGTTGGTAAGAGTCAAGTGTCTGATGCTGGCTTAGAACTCCAATTCTCCTGACTCCAAGTGCTCTATTCACTACACTGGAGTAAAGCAATGATGGTCATTATCACCATTATTATTCAGTATTGTGTTAGAAATGCTACATATAGGCTTAAGAGATGAAAAGGAAATGAAGGAATTAGAATAGGCAACAAGGAAACTATCACTCTTTGCAGATGATATGATGTTATAGTTGAATAATTCTAGAGAATGAATAAAAAACAAGTTGAAACAATTAACAAATTTAGCAAAGTTGTAGGATACTAAAAAATATAAATCAACATTTCTACATATTATCAACAAAGACTTGCAGAAAATAATAGAAAGGGAAACTCCATTTAAAATAACTGCAGGCAATATAAAATGCCTGAGGGACCATTTGATCATAATTAAAAACACTTTTCATATAAATAAAATCATATCTAAATAACTGGAGTAGTAGTAATTGCTCATATGTACACCAGGTCAATAAAATAAAAACAACAACTCGACCTCAAATTTATTCTTATTCAATGCTATTGCAAACTGCCAAAAAAAATATTTTACAAGCTAGAAATAATAATGATAACAATAATAAAATACTTCTGTAAGGACAAAAGTGTCAAGAATATTAAAGGAATGGAAAAAAAGTGAAGAAAGGTGGCCTAACAGTACCAGACCTCAGATTACAAAGTGTTGATTATCAAAGTAATCTGGCTGAGAAAAAGAGAGGTGGATCAATAGAATAAGTTAAATACACACCACATATTAGTAAAAGATCATAGTAATCTAGTGTTTAATAAATTCAAAGCCCCAAACTTTATGGTCAAGATTTATATTTGACCAAATTGCTGGCAAAACTGAAAAGTAGGGGGGGGGCTAAGTGGCATAGTGGATAAAGCCTTGGAGTCAGGAGTACCTGGGTTCAAATCCAGTCTCAGACACTTAATAATTACCTAGCTGTGTGGCCTTGAGCAAGCCACTTAACCCTGTTTGCCTTGCAAAAACCTAAAAAAAAAAACAAAACTAAAAAATAGTTTGACAGAATGTAAGAATAGACCCTTTCCCCACCATATACCAAGATGAGGTTAAAATGAGTAGATGATTTACACATAAAAGATGATCTCATAAGAAAATTATGGGTGAATTGAATATTTTATCTGTCAGATCCACAAAAACAGTGTAACCAAAATTAGAAGGAAGAGGAAAGTATGAAATTGGGAGAGGGGGGGAATACAACAAGTTTCTTTGATAAAAGCCTCTTTTCTCAAATACATATGAAACTGAGTCAAATTTATAAAAATAAGAAAAATTCCTCAATTGATAAATGCTCAAAGGATATGAATAGGTGGTTTTTCATTAGAAGAAATAGAAACTATTTATAATTAATCATATGGAAAAATGCTCTAACTCACTATTGATTAGAGAAATGTAAAATTAAAATAACTGATCTACCACCACATAAATATAGACTGGCTAATATGATAGAAAAGGAAAATGACAAATGTTGACAGGGATATGGAAAAATGTGGACACTAATGCACTATTGGTGGAGCTATACTTTGAAACTATGCCTAAGGGGCTAGAAAATAGTGCATACCCTTTGGTCCTACAATACCACCACTAGGTTTGCATGCCAAAGAGGTCAAAGAAAAAGGAAACAGACCTATAATATTTAGAGTAGATGTTTCTGTGGAGCAAAGAATTGGAAATTGAGGGGATGCCCAGCTGAACAAGTTATGGCATAGGATTGTGATAGAATACAATTGTACTATAAGAAATGATGAGCAGAGTGAACCTAAAAAGCTTGCAAAGATTTATATGAACCGATACAAAGTAAAGTGAGCAGAATCAGAAGAACATTGTATAGTAAGAGCAATATTTTATGATTAATTGAATGACTTAGCTCATCTTAGCAATACATTGATCCAAATCAATTTCAAGGACTTAAGATGAAAAATATTGTTTAGTTTCAGAGAAAGAACTGGAGTTTGAATAGAGCTCAAAGTGTACTATTTTTTACTTTCTTATTTTTCATATGAGTTTTTAAATGTATATTTTCTTTCACAATATGGCTAATAGGGAATTTTATTTGGCATGACTGAGCATGTACAATCTATATCAAGTTGCCTTCTCAAAGGGGGGGACATGGGATGCAGAGAATTTGGGACTTGCAATTTTTGAAATGAATATTAAAAATTATTCTTACATGAAATGGAAAAATGAAAAATAAAATTTTTCATTAAAAATGTCTTGATGACTTCCAGTCAAGATGGCAGAGAGAAGACAGGCACAGTTGTAAAGTCTCCTGATTTTCCCCATCTATCATATGAATTAAACCTCTTAACAGAAATCTGACCCACAAAACCCAGAAAGGAAAGCCAGGAGAAAGAACATCTACCTCAGGATTTGTCTCCCTCAGCAGCACTGAACGAATTCGGGTGGGTGAGTCTGGGCTCAGAGGGAGGATCAGCCCCAGATCAGCCAGATTAGCAGCTGCATTGGGGCTGGAGAGCCGGACCTGCTGGATCAGCAGTGGGGCTAGACGTCAGGGGCTTGAGTCAACTAAGGAGCAGAGGCACTGGTGTTGGCGCTGACCTCTGGAGTTTGCTGACAGGGCTGGGGGGAGAGATCCAGGGTCTGAGGAACTCAGAGTCCATGCCTCCATCACAGCTGAGACCTCTTCCCAGAAAAACAAATACAGACTACTTCTGCCTCAGGCCCAGGTGTGTCAGCAGAAGAACCTACCCAGCTGAGGAATGACCTCAGGCCAGGGTAAAGAGCACCATTGATTGAAGGCAAAAGAATTCAATAGCTCCAACTTCTCCCTTGAAGAAAAGGGAGAAGGCCTCAATCAAGGTCACAGACACTCCAGAGAAAGCAACCAACACCTCCTACTAGCCAGTCAGAGAAATTGCACTCAGTGAGTAAAGCCTCTAGTGATCCCAAGCCCCTGTGAACCAGCCCCTCCCCAACTCAAGGTCTTAGCAAAATGAAGAAGGGTCAGCGGAAAGGTGGATCCAAAGAAAAATTCTTGGAAGGGAAAGACCCTAACTCAGAAAGACCTAGAACCTGAGGAGAATACGATCTGGTCTTCAGCACAGAAAGACTTCCTTAAAGAAATAAGGAGCTTAAAAATCAACTGGAAAATTTGGGAGAGACATTAATACCTTGCAACAAGAAAACAAATCCTTAGAAAATACAATTGGACAAATATAAAAGGAGAATAAATCGCTCAGATCATCAATTGGACAATTACAAAAATGAGAATAAATCTCTCACATCATCAATTGGACAAATAAAAAATGAGAATAATTCTCTCAGATCCTCAACTGGGCAAATGCAAAAAGAAAATTATTCTCTCAAAACCTCAATTGATCAAATGGAAAGCTCTTTCAAAAGTAGAATTGAACAATTGGAAAAGGAGTTGCAAAAGGTTAATAAAGAAAACTCCACCCTAAAAAAAAGAATGGAGTCTGCAGAAACTAATGACTCCATGAGGCAGCAAGAGCCAGTCCAAAAAAAATCAAAAAATAGAAAAAAATAGAAGAAAATGTAAAATACCTCATCAACAAAACCACTGACCTCAAGAATAGATCGAGAAGGGGCAACCTGAGAATTATAGGACTTCCCAAAAATATTAAAGAGGAAAAGAAGCCTGGACTTAAAATTACAAGATCTAGTGATGGAAAACTACCCTGATATCATGGAACAGGAGGGTAAAGTAGTTATTGAAAGAATATATCGATCACCTCCAGAAAAAGACCCTAAAATGAAAACACCAAGGAATGTTGTGGCCAAATTCCAGAACTATCAGATAAAATAGAAAATCCTGCAAGCAGCCAGAAAGAAACAATTTAAATATCAAGGAGCCACAGTAAGGATCATGCAGGACCTGGCTGCATCAGCATTAAGGGATCGAAGGGCCTAGAACGAGATATTTCAAAGAGCAAGGGAGCTTGGAATGCAGCCAAGAATCTACTATCCTGCAAAGCTGAGTCTTCTCTTCCAGGGAAAAAGATGGACATTTAATGAAATGGAAGAATTCCAAAAATTCCTGATGAAAAGACCAGAGCTAAATAGAAAATTTGGACATCAAACAGGAGGTTCAAGAGACACATGATAAGGTAAAAAAAAAGGGGGGGGGAGGTAAAAGAAAAAAAAAACTGCTGGCCAGTAAGTTGAAACTGGCTATATCCCAGCATGGCGAAAAAGATTCTCATAAATCTTCAGAATTGTAACTCTAACAGAGAGAATATACCTAGCCAGAAATGAAGGACATTCATGATCTATCCATGAGACTGCTATCTAATGGGATGTAACTGGCTTTAACCCCACTTGGGAGAAAGACTCCAATAGCTCTCAAGAATTTTATTAGATAGAATATACTTAACTAAAAGTGACAAACACTCAGAATTTTCTATGACTCAAATAGAATGATCTAAAAAAACACTACCTCATTAAAAAGGGTGACAGGAAAGAGATGGGAGGAGGGAGGGGATTGAATGGGGTAAATCTCATTACACTAAGAGGTACAAAATAACTATGGTAATAGAGGGGAAGAAGGGAGCAGATGAGAAACACCTGAATCTTCTTCTCATCAGACTTGGCTTAAAGTCAAACTACACACATACTCAGTTAAGTTATAAAACATCTAACCTTTCAAGTATTTAAAAGGGGAAAAGGGGAAGGGGGACAGAGAAAGGGAAGGGGAGTGGGGAAAAAAGGAAAGGGAGGGGTGCTATAGGAGGACAAACACACTGAAGGGGGTGGTATTCAGAAACAAAATACTGGGGAATATGGATAAGGGGGGAGGGGGGGAAATACAAACAGAGGGAAGATAGCATGGAGGGCAATAAAGAATTAGTAATCATAACCTTGAATGTGAATGGGATGAACTCTCCCTTAAAACGTAAGCAAATAGCACAGTGGATTAAAAACCAGAATCCTACAATATGCTGCTTACAAGAAACTCATTTGGAGCAGAGAGATACATTATAGAGTAAAGATAAAAGGTTGGAGCAAAATATACTTTGCTTCAGCTGAAGTAAAAAAAAGCAGGGGTAGCAATCCTTATCTCAGACAAAGCAGCGGCAAAAATAGATAGCATTAAAAGAGATAAGAAAGGAAACTTTATCCTCCTAAAAGGTACCATAGACAATAAACTTATTTCAATAATGAATATATATGCACCCAGTGGGACAGCATCCAAATTCTTAGAGGAGAAGCTGAAAGAACTATAGGAAGACATAGACAGCAAAATTCTACTAGTGGAAGACCTCAACCTCCCACACTCAGATCTAGATAAATCTAATCATAAAATAAACAAGAAAAAAGTTAAGGAGGCAAATAGATTGTTAGAAAAATTAGATATGGTAGACTTATGGAGGATGAATGGGGATAGAAAGGAATATACCTTTTTTCTCTGCAGTACATGGAACTTATACAAAAATCGACCATGTACTAGGACATAAAAACCTAATGATCAACTGCAAAAAGGCAGAAATAGTGAATACATCTTTCTCAGATCACAATGCAATGAAAGTCATATGCAATCTTGGGCCAAGGAGATATAGACCCAGAACAAATTGGAAACTGAATAACTTCATTTTAAAAAAATGAGTGGACCAAAAAGCAAATTATAGAAAGAATTAACCATTTTATCCTAGATAATGATAATAATGAAACAACATACCAAAACCTATGGGCTTCATTCAAAGTGACTCTCAGGGGATATATTATAGCTTTAAATGCTTACATGAATAAATTGGAGAAAGAGGAAATCAATGAACTAAACATGCAACTAAAAAAATTAGAGAAAGAACGAATCAAAAATCCCCAATTAAATACCAAATTAGAAATTCTAAAAATTAAAGGAGAAATTAATAAAATTGAAAGCAAAAACTACTGAATTAATAAATAAAACCAAAAGTTGTTATTATGAAAAAAACAATAAAATTGATAAACCTCTGGTCAATTCGATTAAAAAAAGAAAGAAGAAAACCAAATTGCTAGTATCATAAGTGAAAAAGGTGAACTCACCACCAGTGAGGAGGAAATTAAAATAATAATTCAAAATTATTTTGCCCAACTCTATGCCAATAAATTTGACAATCTAAGTGAAATAGATGAATATTTACAAAAATATAAGTTGCCCTGGTTAAATGAAGAAGAGATTAAATATCTAAACAACCCTATCTCAGAAAAAAGAAATTCAACAAACCAACACTGAACTCCCTAAGAAAAAAATCTCCGGGGCCTGATGGATTCACAAGTGAATTCTACCAAACACTTAAGGAACAATTGGTTCCAATTCTATATAAACTCTTTGGAAAAATAGGGAAAGATGGAACTCTGCCTAACTCTTTCTATGAAACCAATATGGTGCTGTTACCTAAACCAGGAAGAGTCCAAACAGAGAAAGAAAATTATAGACCTATCTCCCTGATGAATATAGATGCAAAAATCTTAAATAAAATCTTAGCAAAATGATTACAACAAATTATCACTAGGATAATACATTATGATCAAGTAGGATTTATTCCAGGAATGCAGGGTTGTTTCAATATTAGGAAAACTGTTAGTATACTCAATTATATCAATGACAAACCTATCAGAAATTATATGATCATATCAATAGATGCTGAAAAAGGTTTTGACAAAATACAGCATCCATTCCTACTAAAAGCACTAGAGAGTATAGGAATAAATGGACTGTTCCTTAGAATAATTGGTAGTATCTATCTGAAACCATCAACAAGCATTATATTAAATGGGGAGAGCCTAGAGGCATTCCCAGTAAGATCAGGGGTGAAACAACGGTGCCCATTATCACCACAACTATTCAATATTGTATTAGAAAAGTTAGCATCAGCAATTAGAGAAGAAAAAGAAATTGAAAGAATTAGAATTGGGAAGGAAGACACAAAACTCTCACTCTTTGCAGATGACATGATGGTCTACTTAGAGAATCCCAAGAAATCATCCAAAAAACTACTGGAAACAATTAGCAATTTTAGCAAAGTTGCAGGTTATAAAATAAACCCTCATAAATCCTCAACTTTTCTATATATGTCTAGCAAGATACAGCAGGAAGAGCTGGAAAGAGAAATCCCATTCAAAGTAACCTCAGACAATATAAAATACCTGGGAGTCTATTTGCCAAGACAGACTCAGAATATTTTTGAAGACAATTATAAAACACTTCTCACACAAATTAAATCAAATTTAAATAACTGGGCCAATATCAACTGCTCATGGATAGGTAGAGCTAATATAATGAAAATGACAATTCTACCAAAACTAAACTATCTGTTCAGTGCCCTACCAATCAAAATTACAAAAAATTACTTTAATGAATTAGAAAAAATTGTAAGTAAATTCATATGGAGAAATAAAAAGTCAAGAACTGCCAGGAGCTTAATGAAAAAAAGTGCAAAAGAAGGTAGCTTAGCCCTACATGATCTAAAATGATATTATAAAGCATGAGTCATCAAAACTGTTTGGTATTGGCTAAGAAATAGAGTGGTGGACCAGTGGAATAGATTAGGTGTAAAAGCAGGAGATGATTACAGTAATCTGGTGTTTGATAAACCCAAAGAGTCCAGCCATTGGGATAAAAACTCCCTCTTTGATAAAAACTGCTGGGACAATTGAAAGTTAGTATGGAAGAAACTTAGATAAGACCAACACCTCACACTCTTTACCAAGATAAGATCCAAAAGGTTACAGGACTTAGACATAAAAAACAATACTATAAGCAAATTAGAAGATCAAGGACTAGTTTACCTGTCAGGTCTATGGAAAGGGGAGCAGTTTATGACTAAGGAAGAGTTGGAGAACATCACCAAAAACCAATTAGATGATTTCAATTACATTAAATTAAAAAGCTTTTGCACAGATAAAACTATTGTAACCAAGATCAAAAGAAATGTAGTAAATTGGGAAACAATCTTTACAACTAATGATTCTGACAAAGGACTCCTTTCTAAAATATATATATATATATATATATATATATATATATATATACATATATATATATACATATATATGTATATATATATATATATATAACTAGTCATATTTTTAAAACAAAAAGGCATTCCCCAATTGACAAATGGTCAAAGGATATGCAAAGGCAATTTACAGATGAGGAGATCAAAGCAATGCATAGCCATGTGAAAAAATGTTCTAAATCATTAATTATTAGAGAAATGCAAATTAAATCTTCTTTGAAGTACCACCTCACACCTCTCTGATTGGCCAATATGACCAGAAAGGATAATGATCATTGTTGGGAGGGTTGTGGGAAATCTGGGACACTGTTGCACTGTTGGTGAAGCTGTGAACTCATCCAACCTTTCTGGAGAGCTATTTGGAACTACAACCAAAAGGCAAGAAAAATGTGCATACCTTTTGACCCAGCAATACCACTACTGGGTCTATACCCTGAAGAGATGATGAAAAAGTGTAAAAACATCACTTGTACAAAAATATTTATAGCAGCCCTGTTTGTGGTGGCAAAGAATTGGAAATCAAGTAAATGTTCTTCAATTGGGGAATGGCTTAGCAAACTGTGGTATATGTATGTCATGGAACACTATTGTTCTATTAGAAACCAGAAGGGACAGGGTTTCAGGGAAGCCTGAAGGGATTTGCATGAACTGATGTGGAGTGAGATGAGCAGAACCAGAAAAACACTGTACACCCTAACAGCAAAATGGGAGTGATGATCATCAACCTTGAAGGACTTGCTCATTCCATCAGTGCAACAATCGGGAACAATTTGGGGCTGTCTGCAAAGGAGAGTGCCATCTGTATCTAGATAAGGAGATGTGGAGTTTTAACAAAGTTCAAGGACTATTCCCTTTAATTTAGGAAAAAACAGATATCTTATTGTCTGATCTTGTTACCTCTTAGACTTCTTGTCTCTTCTTTAAGGATATGATTTCTCTCTCATCACACCCAATTTGGATCAAGGTACAACATGGAAACAAAGTAAAGACTGACAGATTGCTTGCTGTGAGGGGAGTGGGGGGGGAGGGAAGTAAGATTGGGGGGGAAATTGTAGAACTCAAATAATATCTTTAATAAAAATTAACTTTAAAAAGTCTTGAGAACTTTTAACAATGTAGGTATTGCTAATAAATAACTAGGTATTTTTTCCAGAGGAAATATGATAAAATATGTTATTCACTGACAAAGACAGAGAGTTGATAGGCATAAAGTGTTGGAAGAGATACATTTTTGGATATGGCCACTATGTGGGTGGATACTTATTATTTGACAATGTATATATGTTACAAACACTCACTTTTTCTTTTTTCCATATTGGTAGAATGTATTTTATTAATAGGCTTTTTGTTAGAGAGAAGGAAGAGAGAAAAATCCAGTTTTGCCTTTCTTCATGGATTTCACCATACTACTTCTACAAGTCTTATTGCCTCTAACTTATTTAAAGCCTCCAAAAGGTAGAATAATTTGTTTACTGTCAGTCATATTTCTACCTTCTTGACTCAGAAGCATTCTAACCTCATAAAAACATAGATATAGCTTTTGGTAAAATGTATTATTTTTTATTTTGAATGTTCATTTGAAAAATATTTTGAATGCCAAATTCTCTCCCTCCCTCCACTGAGAAAGCCGAAAAAGTTATTTCCGTTATACATGTGAAATCTTGCAAAGCATTTCTATATTAGTTATTTTGTTTTTAAAAGGCAAGAAAAATGAAGAAAGTGAAAAAATAAATACATCATCTTGCATTTAGAATTCATCAGTTATCTCTTGAGAGGTGGAAAGAATTTTCCATCATGAATTTTTCAGAACTGACATAACATTTTATTGATCAGTGTAGTTAAAATCTTTCACAGTTAATTTTCTTAAAGTACTGCTGTTACTGTGTGCAATGATTTCCCATGTCTGTTCACTTCACTATGCAACAATTCAGAAATCATTCCATATTTTTCTGAAATCATCCTACTCATTATTTTGTTTAGCATAATAATAATATAACAGTCCTTTTAAACATTCTCAAAATGATGTGTAGCCCTTCAATTTCTAATCATTTGCCACCACAAAAAAGTGCTACAAATATTTTTTTTGCATATAAATCCTTTTTCTTTGTTCTCTTTAGGTTCAGACTTAGTATTGATATTGCTAGATCAAAAGGTATGCACAGTTTTATAACTTTTTGTGCATGGCTTCAAATTGTTCACCAGAATGGTTGGACCAGTCAGAGATCCACCAACAATGAATTCATGTCCAAATTTTTCAACATCCTCTCTAACATTTGTCATTTTCCTTTTCTATCATAAAAACTAATATGATATGTGTGAGATACTACCTCAAAGTTGTTTTAATTTGTATTTTTTTAATCAAAAGTAATTCAGAGCACCTTCCATATGACTACAGAAAGTTTTGATTTCTTCTGCTGAAAATTTTCTGTTCATACCCTTTCATCTTATATCTATCAGGTAAAGACTTGATTTTATAAATTTGATTAAATTCCCTATATATTTGAGAAATGAGGACTTTTTCAGAAAAACTTGTAAAATTTTTTCTTCAATTTCCTGTTTTTCTTCTAATTTTGGCTGCATTTCCCTGTGTATTTAACTTCACATTCAAAATGGTCAATTTTAGATCCAATAATGCTTTCTGTCTCTTGTTTGGCAATTAATACTTCACTTATCCATAGATCTGACAGGCAAAGTATTCCATTAAGCCCTGATTTGCTTAAGATATCATCCTTTCTGCCTAAATCATCTTAGTACTCAGTATGAAATGTTGCTGTATTCCTAGTTTCTGACAAACTGCTTTCCAGTCTTACCAGCAATTTTGGTCAAATAGTGAGTTTTGAGTTCATCAAACACTAAATTACATTGGTCATTTACTCCTATGTATTGTGTGCCTAATCTATTCCACTGATCCATCACTCTATTTCTCAACCAGATTGTTTTGAGGATTATTGCTTTATAATACAAACTAAGATCTGATACTACTAGAGACTACCTTTATTCACCTTTTTTTTCATTGATTCCCTTGATATTCTTGACATTTTGTTCTTCCAGATGAATTTTGCTATTTTTTTAAGCTTGTAAAATTTTTGGGTAGTTTGATTGAGATGGTTCTGAATACAAAAATTAATTTAGATATAATTGTCATATTAATTATAATGGCTATGTCTACTCATGAACAGTAAATATTTATCCATTTATTTAGGTTTATCTCAATTTGTGTGAAAAGTTTTTTGCAAATGTGTTCATATAGTTCCTAGGTTTGTCTCGGCAGGTAGATTCTCAAGTATGTCATATTGTCTTCAGTTATTTCAAATCCAACTTCCTATTTCTGTTTCTTCCTATTGGGTTTTACACATAGAAATGCTATTGATTTATGTGGAATGATTTTATATCCTCCCATGTTGTCAATTGTTTTTACTAATTCTTTAGTTGATACTAGAGTTCTCAAAGGATGCTATCACATTATCTATGAAGGGTGATAGTTTATTTTCTCCTTGCCTATTATTAATCCTTCAAATTGTTTTTCTTGTCTTATTGCAAAAGCTAGAATTTGGGGTACAATATTGTGTAATGGAGGAGACATCCTTGCTTCATTCCTGATCTTATGGAGGTTTCTTTTTTATTCTGATTATAGATAATGCTTTCTTTTGGTTTCAGATAGATAATGTTTGTCCTTCATTTTAGAACAGGACCATGATATCAGGGAGGTGATGTTATGACAAGCATATGAATTGGATTTGAGTGAGGGGGATGCTATGTTAAGTCAACAGTTTCACTTTCTCCTCTAGACCATCTGGGTTCAGTGGCCAAATATGAATCAGGATGACTGGAGTTGACTCTGGATGAGGGGTAACCAGAGACAGGTGACTTGCTCAAAGTCACTCAGCTAGAAGTGGCAAGCGTCTGAGGCCAGATTTGAACTCCCATCCTTCTGAATCCAAGGCCAGGGCTCTATCCATTGTGCTACCTAGCTGCTCACATAGATACAGCCTATCATTTTAAGAAAAGTTCCAATTATTCCTATATTTTCTAGTATTTTAAATAGGAATTGATGTAATATTTTGCAAAAACTTTTTCTACATCTATTCATAAAGTTATATGATTCTGACTGGCTTTTGATAAGGTCTATTATACTTACAATTTTCCCAACACTGAATTAGTCCTGCATTTCTATTATAAAATTCACCTAGTCATAGTATATGATCTTTGTGATCTCTTAGTATAATCTCATTGCTGGCATTTTGTTTAAAATTTTTACAACATTATTGAGGAAAATTTATTTTTTTCCTATGTTTATTAAAGTTTTCTTCCTCTGTTTATTCTTTCCCTGGTATAAGCATCAAAAACCTATTTGTGTCATAAAAGGAATTTGGCAAGACTCCTTTACCTATTTTTTCCAAATAGTTTAAAATAATTATTGAAATTAATTGTTCTTTAAATATTTGATAGAACTCACTTGTGAATTCATCTGGTCCTTTTTTTCTTTAGCAAACTCATTTATGACTTGCTGAATTTATTTTTCTAAGGTCTTTTAAGCATTCTATACCCTCTGTATCTGGGAACTTATATTTTTGTAAAAATATTCATCTATTTTACCTATATCATTTGTTTTATTGGCATGTAATTTGGCATGGTGTTTCAATATTTAAAATTGTTATTTATATTATTTGTTCTTTGACCCAGTTATTATTATTATATATTTTTTTTAGTTTTTGCAAGGCAACGGGGTTAAGTGGCTTGCCTAAGGCCACACAGCTAGGTAATTATTAAGTGTGTAAGGCTGGATTTGAACTCCTGACTCCAAGGCCAGTGCTCTATCCACTGCACCACCTAGCTACCCCTGACCCAGTTATTATTAAAGATTGGATCATTTGGTTTCAAATTAATTTTTAATCTGTGCCTCCAAGACCTTTTCTTTATTGAATATAATTTTTATTGTATTATAGTCTGAAAAGGATACTTTTATATACTTCTGCTTTTCTGCACTTTTGGGGGAGTTTTTGTGTCCTAATATATGTTCAATTTTTTTGAAGATGCCATATACAGTCCAGGAAATGGTTTACTATTCCCTTTCAATGTTGTCCATATCTATCTATCTATCTATCTTTTCCAAAATTCTATTTATCTCCTTAAACTTCTTCCCTATTTATCTTATGATTAGATTTATCTAATTCTGAGAGGAGCAAGTTGATATACCCCACTAGCATAACTTTACTGTCTATACTATCTTCACCTCCTACAATTAATTTAGCTTTTCCTTTAAGAATTGAGATACTATGCCATTTAATGTATTTATGTTTTAATTGCATTACTTCATTGCTCATGGTTCTTTTTAACAAAAGATAATTTCCTTTATTTGGCTTTTATTGAAGTCTATTTTTTATTTTTCTTTTCCTGAGATCATGATTGCTATTCCTAATTTCCTCTAACCTCCCCTGAAACATATTGGTTCAACTATTTTTTAATTCTATGTTTTTCTTTCTATTTCAAGTATGTTTCTTGTAAACAATATATTGCTGAATTCTGGTTTCTAATCCATTTTGCTCTCTACTTCTATTTTACAGATAAGTTCATCCCATTCACATTCACTGTTATGATTACTTACTGTGTATTTCCCTCTATCTTATTTTCATTGGTTTATCCTTTCCCCTCCTCAAAAATCTGTTTTGGGAGCAGCTAGGTGGTGCAGTGGATAGAGCACTGGCCCTGGAGCCAGGTTTAAATACAGCCTCAGTCAGTTAGTAATTACCCATTGCCTTGCAAAAACAAAACAAAATAAAATGACAGTCTGTTTTGCTTCTGAGTACTGCCTCCCTTAATCTGTCTGTTTACCCAACAATGAAGTAGGAGGAGAATAGGATTAAAAATGGGGGGGGGGAGTATAATTTTTAAAGATAGGCTCAATTATATATATATATATATATATATATATATATATATATATATATATATATTCTTCCTTCTGAGTAAATTTCAATGAAAGCAAACTTTAGTAGTTCCTCATCATTCTCCCTCATTCCATTTCACCTCCATTATATAGGTTCTTTCTTATATGCCTCATTTACATGAGATGATCCTCTCCTCCTCTCCTTTTTCTCTTCTCTTGGTGTATCCTTTTTCACTCTTTCATAATTAAAAATGTCAAGGAAGATAAAAACACAAACTCAGAAAAAGACAACAGTGTGAAAACAGTTACTTGAATGTCTCAAAGTAGAGGGAATGTAAGTTGAACAATTGTCCGGTTCTTTGTTATTTTCCTATTTTTCCAGCATATTTCTTGACTTTTAACTTTATTTTAAAGTTGATTTTTGCTTACTTTGGAGAGTGGAACACTGTCCCAAGTTTCAGCTTTGTTTGCACTGTTTGTTTGAAAGTTAGTTCAGTCTATTTCTATAACTTTTTTCCAGAGCTTTCAGGTTGTTGTGATCCAGGGAAAAGTGTTGTTACTGCTCTCCTGGTCTATGCTCTGATCTTTACCCAGCATAGGAATCTGTACCCCGGCAGTCACTAACATTGGCACACTTCTCTGCCCTAGAACTTCCCTACCCCCAGTCCCTTACAACTATAAGCACTCCTCTACATCCTGACATTAAGACCTGGAACAGTGAATGCACAATGAAGTGGCCAAATTGTGCCAAAATCCTGCAATCAGTGCTGTGACAGGATCTCTTTCTAATCAGCTATCCAATTCCCTTATCTTCTCTAAGCTAAAAATTCCAGAAGCTATTGCTGCAATACTTACTTTACTTCTCCATTTTGACTCTACCTTATATATCTTTATATTAATTTTCCCCTCATTACTACCTTGTGATATATTCTGGGCCTTCTGGGACTACATCAACTAATATTGATGAGAGAGAAGGTGGGAAAGAATCATTTCACTTATATTCCCCCTTCAGTTAAATGACCAATATAACCAAGCTGTTCTTTTGGAAAAGTATATATTGTGCAATGAAAAAATAAATTAGAAATTAATCTTCAATGAGAATAGAGGTCTACTATAGATAGTAAGCTTGGGGATTATGCTAATTCCCACATACATGGTGATGAGTTTAATCAAATATCATTTAAAAAAACTCATCAGTTACTATCTTTTTATGATTGTGAAGTCCTTATCTAATTTAATGTCAGTGAAAAAAAGGGAAAAAATTATCTCCCTTCTTAGAGGAAAAAGTCTAGCCTTTATATACCTCTTAAGACTACAATAAGCTCTCTTCAAAAGAAATAGTGATCTAGAAATCATCCCATCATCATTCAAATTTTTAAAAATGCTTCATTACTTTGCTATGTAACAAAATTTAAATATTTATAAATACAATACCTCCTTTATAGGTAAATGTTTCACTTGTAGAGCTTACAATGACATCTTCTTGCTCCTTGGAAATATCTCCAGAGGCAACAATAAAGGAAATGGAACCAATTGTTGTTTCATAAACTCCTGGTGTAGTATTAGAAACAGTTCCAAAGAAATCTAAATAAACAAGAAGAAAAAACAAGACACCAAAATGAATCCTGTGACTAGTTTTATAAGAATTTGCTATGTTTTTCTTATTTCTTCTTCCTTCAAGAAATTTTTTGACTTTAATTTTAAAGGACAAACAGATGAACTTTTGGTTGAAAAGATTAGAAGAACTGAATGGGTATATCTTCTCTGTCTCTCTAGCTCTCTGTCTCTGACTCCTCCTGCTCCCAGCTTATATTTATACATAGGTTAGGGAACTTTTAGCACAGAGATCCTATCTACCAATGTAGATTAGCAACTCATTAATTAATTCTAATATTAGAGAATTCTTGGAACCTTGAGAGGTTAAATGATTGTTCATGGTCAAAGAATTAATAGTAGGTATCAGAGGTAGAATTTAAACACTAGTCTTTCCTGATTCTAAAATCTACTGTGCAATTCCATTTTTCTATGTATCAATACAATGAAATTTGATGAGACAGAAAGATTAGGTTGGTTAAGTTTTAAGTTCATCTATATAGAAGTCATGTATTCAATTGAGAAAATACTAGTCTCAGATTTTATAGGGGCAATAAAAGACAAGTTGGTCTTGTATCTGATTGATTCATACCAAATAAATGTAACTAGTGGCCAAAAACCTAAGAATATTGTAGTTGCAGAGATTTCAGGAGGAAGGTGGCATGCTAGGACAAAAAGTAGTCCAGATTCCCTGAAAACTATTCAGTGAGGCTTAGAAATCTAACAATCTAGGGCGAAGTCAAACTGGCAGGAAAAAAGCAGGATCTCTCCCCTCTATTAAACTTTAAATAATGTCTCAGAACAAATTAAGGAGTTGTAAAACCCACAAAAAGAATGGGTGAAACAATTTTTCAGTCCAAGGCAACTTAGAAGGTTGAATGGAAAGTTTTGTTGCATTTAGGTGAGAGTGAAGCATAGTTTGGTTCAGACCTTGCCCCAGCAAACCATCAGTACATTTTGAGGTTGACTGAATCACTGATAACAGTGGCATAGTTTCCAGACCTCTCAGGCCACAGACAGCAAATAGGTCAGATAATTGGTTAAAAGGATATTAAAGTGGTACCTGTGCTGGCACAGGAGGCAGTACTCTATTGCATTGCCTATACTTGGATCTAGGTCATAGTCATAGGTCTCAGACACAGGGCAAGGAAGAGTACTAACACACCAGAGATTGTGGCCACAGGGGATCTGGGACTCTGGTTTCAATCCAAGGTGGAAAAATTGTTTATGGTTGCTCATAGATTAGAGCAAAGAGCAGAAGAATAGTAAATACATCTTTCCCTAGATCATACCTCCTTGGAAGAACTAAAAACTTATAAGACCCTAGAATTATTTCTGAAAAGAGCTAAATCAAAAACCTAAATCTTAAAGCACTATCCTTCCATTCCAGAAGCAAAGTCCCATATTAGCACAGAGTTAAAAATGAAGAAATAGACTAAAGAAATGAGCAAATAACAGAAAAAAAAGATCCTGACTATAGAAAGTTACTGTGATGACAGGTAAGATCAAAACAGAAACCCAAGAGAAGAAAAAAGAGTCATAATATTACATACAAAGCTTCAAATAAAAATATGAATTGCCCTCATGTCATGGAGGAGTTCAAAAAGGATTTTTAAAAGCAAATAAGACAGGTAGAGGAAAAATTGGGAGGAAAAATAAAAGTGATACAACAAAATCATGAAAAAAGTCAACAGTTTGATAAAGGAAACACAAAAATTCTGAAGAAAGTAATACCTTAAAAAAACAGAAGAGGTCAAATGCTTAAAATGGCACAAAAATCTAGTGAAGAGGAAAATACCTTAAAAGCAAAATTGGTCAAATAGAAAGATATACAAAAATTCACTGAAGAAAAGAACTCTTTCAAATGCAGTATTGGCCAAATAGAAAAATGGATGCAAAAATCCACTGAAGAAAAAACTCCTCAGAAAGTAGAATTGGCCATATGGAAAAGGAGGCACAAAAGTTCACTGAAGAAAATAATTACTTAAAGATTATAATTGAGCAAGTGGAAGCTAATGACTTTAGGAGACAGCGAGAAACATTAAAACGAAATCAAAAGAATGACAAAATAAAAGACAATGTAAATATCTCATTGGAAAAACAACTGATGAAGACATCAGATCCAGAAGAGATAATTTAAGAATTATTAGACTACCTGAAAGCCATGAACAAACAAAAAAAAAAGAGCTTAAATATCATCTTTCAAGAAATTACCAAGGAAAATTGCCCTGATATTCTAGAATCAGAAAGTAAAAATGGAATTGAAAGAATCCACCAATCATCTCCTGAAAGAGATTCCTAAATGAAAACTCTCAGGGATATTACAACCAATTCCTGAGCTTCTAGAACAAAGAAAAATTACTGCAATTATTACAAACAACCAAAAAGTCACAAAGTCATAGTCAGAATAATACAAGATTTAGCAGCTTCTATACTAAAGCCTTGGAATATGAAATTCTTGAGGGCAAAAGAGCTAGGATTATAACCAAGAATCACCTACCCCAAAATTTAGTATAATCTTCAGTGGGAAAAATGGATATTCAATGAAATAGAAGATTTTAGAGTATTTCTGTTGAGGAGTGGCTGGGTAGTGCAGTGGATAAAGCACTGGCCCTGGAGTCAGGAGTACCTGAGTTCAAATCCGGCCTCAGACACTTAACAATTACCTAGCTGTGTGGCCTTGGGCAAGCCACTTAACACCATTTGACTTGCAAAAACCTTAAAAAGTATTTCTGTTGAAAAGACTGGAACTGGGGGCAGCTAGGTGGAGTGGATAGAGCACCAGCCCTGAGTACATGAGTTCAAATCTGATCTCAGATACTTAATAATTGCCTAGTTATGTGACCTTGAGCAAGTCACTTAACCCCATTGCCTTAAATAAATAAAAAATTTAAAAGACTAGAGCTGAATATAAATTTTGATTTTCAAATATTACTCAAAAGAAGCATGAAAAGGTATCTAGGAAAGAGAAATCATAAGGGATTCAATAAATTTACATTCTTAATGGAAAAAATTACATTTGTAAGTCCTATAATCTTTCTCATTATTAGAGAAATTAGAAGTATAGATAGAGAGAATGTCTGTACATTAAATATGATGGGGTGATAGCTAAAAAATTAAATTAAAGGGTGAGAAAAGAAATACACTAGGGAAAGAGAAAAGGGAGAGGTACGAAGTGGTAAATGATCTTACATAAAAGAGACATGTAGAAGCTTTAGTGGAAGGAAAAATGGTGGGGTAGAGAGGACAACATGAACTTGATTTTGAAGAGAATTGACTCAAAGAGGGAATAACACACACATACATACACACATATACGTATGTATGTATGTATATATTTGGTTGGATATAGAAATCTGTCTTAACAGAAAATCAGGAAGGAAATGGAAAAAGAGGAGATGTGCTGATAGAAGGGAAGGATGATTGGATGAGGTAAAAGCCAGAAGCAAAACACTTTTGGAAATGGACAGGGTGAAAAAAAAAGAGTAGGATTAACAGGAAAGAAATGGGATGGAGGGCAATATAAGAGAGTAATTATAATTACAAAAAATTTTATAGTAAGTTTCTTTAATAAGGATTTTATTTCTCAAACATATTGAGAACTGAGTCAAATTTGTAGCAACAACAACCATTTTTTAACTGATAGGTTGTGTAAGGAAATGAATAAGTTTTCAGATGAAATAATCAAAGCTTTATTCAATCCTATGAACAAAATGCTCTAAATCACAAATTAAAACAACTCTGAGGTGTTGGATAGAGCAGCAACCCTGGAGTCAGGAGTACCTGAGTTCAAATCTGGCCTCAGACACTTAATAATTACCTAGCTATGTGACCTTGGGCAAGCCATTTAACCCCAATACCTTGCAAAAACCTAAAACAAACAAACAAACAAACAAACAAAAACTCTGGGCTACCACTCCACACCTATCAAATTGGCTAATATAACAGAAAAGTAAAATGACAGAGGTAATGTGGAACAATTGAAATTGCTTATTGGGGTGACTGGGTGGCACAGTGGATAGAGCACCAGCCCTGGAGTCAGGAGGACCTGAGTTCAAATCCAGCCTCAGACACTTAATAATTACCTAGCTGTGTGGCCTTGGGCAAGCCACTTAACTTCATTGCCTTGCAAAAAACTAAAAAAAAGTGCTTATTGATCCAACCATTCTGTAAAGTTATTTGGAATTATGACCAAACTATTAATACCCTCTGGTCAAACAGTATCACTACTGTTTGGATCATAAACAGATTTTTTTAAAAAAAGGGGAAAGGAATAAAAATATGTATACAGTTCTTTATATTGTAACAAAGAATAGGAAATCAAAGGAATGATCATCAATTGGGAAATGACTGAATAAGCTTTCTCTATGATTGTGTTGGACACTATTGCACATTAAAAAATGAGGATATTACAGAGGTCTCTTTGCTACCCCTGAGGCAGGACTGTGCTGCTTTGCCAATACTCAGATTCAGGTTGCAGTCTGGGGCCCCAGTCTCAGGAAAAAGAGCCAAAGCACAATAGAGCTTACTGCGTGCAGTGGAATGTTGTAGTCATCCACAGACCAGAACCTAGTCGAGGAACGCAGTCATAGTCTTTCATAAGACCTTGGATAATTTGAGAACTTGCAGGTCACTGGAAGCAGAGTTCCATCTTAACAAAATGTAAAAATCAAGTCATAGACTGAAGAAATGAGCAAAAAAACAGAAGGAAAAAAATCTCACCATAGAAAATTGCTTTGTTTATATGGAGGATCAAAATACACACTGAGAAGAAGATAAAAACGTCCAAGCTTCTACATCCAAAGCCTCCAAGAAAAATATGAATTGGTCTCATGTCATGGAAGAACTCAAAAAAGATTTTGAAAATCAAGTAAGGGAGGTAAAAGAAAAATTGCAAAGAGAAATGAGAGTGATGTCGGGAAACATAAAAACCAAGTCAACAGTTTGGTGAAGGCAATACAAAAAAATTAATGAAGAAAATAGCATCCTAAAATCCAGTCTGGGTCAAAGGAAAAAGGTGGTCCAAAAGGGCATTGAGGAGAAGAATGCCTTAAAAAAAGTAGAAATGACCAAATGGAAAAAAGATACAAAACCTCTCTGAAGAAAATAATTTCTTAAAATATAGAATGAAGCTAGGGGAAGCTGATGACTTTATGAGAAATAAAAAAAATAAAACAAAACCAAAAGAATGAAAAACTAGAAGAAAATATGTAATATCTTAGAAAAAAACTTATCTAGAAAACACATCCAGAAGAGACAATTTTAAAATTATTGGACTACCTGAAAACCAAGACCAAAAAAAGAGCCTAGACATCATTTTTCTTTTTTTTTAAATTTTATTTATTTAAGTCAATGGCGTTGAGTGACTTGCCCACAGTCACACAGATAGACAATTATAAAGTGTCTGAGGTCAGATTTGAACTCAGGTCCTGCTGACTCCAGGGCCAATACTCTATCCACTGCACCATCTAGCTGCCCCATAGACATTATTTTTCAAGAAATTATCTAAGAAAACTGCCCTGATATCCTAGAAGCAAAAGGTAAACTAGAAATTGAAAGAGATCCCAGGGTGGCTAGGTGGCACAGTGAGGGCAGCTAGGTGGCACAGTGAGGGAAGCTAGGTGGCACAATGGATAGAGCACTGGCCCTGGAGTCCGTAGGACCTGAGTTCAAATCCAGCCTCAGACACTTCATAATTACCTAGCTGTGTGGCCTTGGGCAAGCCACTTAACCCCATTTGTCTTGAAAAAAAAGAGATCCCAAAATTAAAACTGTCAGGAATATTATAGTCAATTTCAGAACTCTCAAGTCAAGGAGAAAACAAATCTAGCAGCTTTAAAGAATCAGTTCAAATATCATGGAACCACAGTCAGGATAAGACAAGATTTAGCAGCTTCTACATTAAGGGATCATAGAGTTTGGAATATGATATTCCAAAAGACAAAAGAACTTGAATTACAACCAAGAATCAGCTAACCCACAAAACTGAACATACTTTCTCAAGGGAAAAGGTAGACATTCAATGAAGTAGGGGACTTCTAAACTTTCCTGATGAAACAACCAGAGCTGAACAGAAAATTAATCAAGACTCAAGTAAAGCATAAAAATGATAAACAGGAAGGCAAATCATAAGGGACTTAATGATGTTGAATTGCTTATATTCCTACATGGGAAGATGAAACTGAAAACTCATATGAACTTTCTCATTTATTAGAGCAGTTAGAAGGAGAATATTTAGATAAGGTACAGGTGAGTGTTGAATTTGAATGTATGATCATATTAAAAAGATGGAGTTAATGAGCAAGAAAGGGATGTACTGGGAGAAAGGGAAAGGAGAGGTAGAATGGGGTAAGTTATTTTACATAAAAGAGACAAGAAAAAGTTTTTGTTGTGAAGTAGAAGAGGAGGGTAAGTAATGGGGAGTGAGTGAACCTTACTCTCATTGGAAATGACTGAGAGAGAATGGCATACACACTCAATTGAGTAGAAAAATCTAACTTAACCTAGAGGAAAGTAAGAGAGGAAAGGGATGAGACAAAGGGAGGAGTGTGTATGTGAAGGTGATAGAATGGAGGGAAGATTGTGGGAGAGCATAGTTAGATGTAAAACACTTTTGAGGAGGGACAGTAAAAAGAGAGAGAGAATAGAATAAATGGGGGTGGGAGGGAATAGGATGAAGGGAAATACAGTTAGCAATAGCAATTGGGAAAAAATTGAAACGTTTCTCTGATAAAGACCTCATTTTTCAAACAGAGAGAACTGAGTCAACTTTATAAAAATAAGAGCCATTCCCCAATTGATAAATAGATATGAATAGTTTTCAGATGAGGTTATCATTGCAATCTATTTAAATCATTGTTCAAATGTTCTAACTCACTATTGATAGGAGAAATGAGAGTTGGAACAATTCTGAGGTACTACTACCTTATATCTATTGCATTGGTTAGTAGGACAGGAGAAAATGACAAAGGGATGTAGGGAAATTGAGACTTTGATACCCTGATGGCAGATTTGTGAAATGATTCAACAATTATGTACAGTAATTTGGAACTATGCCCAAGGGCTATAGAACCATACCTACCCTTTGATCTAACAGTGCTTCTGCTGGGTGTACATTCCAGAAGATATGAAATACAGTAAGAAAAGAATCTTTATGTATTGGGATATTTGTAGCAGCAGTTTTCTTGTGATGGGGAGCTGGATATTGAGATGAAATGCTATTCTGTTATGGGAAATGATGAACAGGCTACTCTGTTAAAAACTTAAATGAGACATGCAATGAGAAATGTTCTTTGTAACAGCAATATTGCAGGATGATCAGCTCTGAAGTACCTACCTTTTCTCAGCAATGCTCACCCAAGAGTACTCTGAAGAACTTAGGACTAAGAATACTATTCACCCCAAAGTCAGAGGTAATGGTGTCTAATACAGACTATAGCATGTGGGGTTTTTTTCCCCACTTTATTTTTCTTGAGTTCTCTCTCTCTCTCTTTTTTTTGCAATGGAATGGAAGAGTGAGATGTGAGGGGAAGCAGAGAGCCTTACTTGCATTGGGATTGACTCAGAGAGAGAGAGAGAGAGAGAGAGAGAGAGAGAGAGAGAGAGAGAATAACACACACACTGAATTTTGTATAGAAATCTATCTTACCCTAGAGAAAAGTAGGAGACAAAAGGGATGGGAGAGAAGGGTGGATGTGAAGGTAATAAAAAGAAGTTATATTTGGATAGAAGGGGAATTATGTTTACTTTTTCAATATGATTATTGTAGTAATATTTTTTATGACTACACATTTTTAACCTATACCAAGTAAGTTCCTTTCTCAATGAAGGAGAATGGGGTGGGAAGCAGGGAGAGAATTTGAAACTCATGGTTTTGGAAGGGAATGTTGAAATTGTTTTTACATGTAACTGAGGGGAAAAATAAAAAATAAAGTTTAAATTTAAAAAATCAAATAAGAGAGACTAAGAAAAACTAAAAAAAGAAAAGAAAAAGAGTTCATGAAAAACAAGAAAATTATGAAAAGAAAGTAAAATCAACTGAAAAAGGAGATCCAGAATCTTAAGAAGGGAAGCAACTCTTTGAACATTAGAATTGGGCACGGGGAAGCCAGTGGTTATAAGAGACCAAGAAATGATAAAACAAACTATAAAGAATGAAACATTAGAAGAGGTGAAACATCTCACAAGAAAAACAACAAATTTGGAGAGTAGATCAAGAAAACACAAAAAATAATTGGACTGCTTGAAAGTTATGATAAAAAAACGAATCTTGATTCAACAAAACAAGAAATAACTAAGAAAAATGGCCTGAATTTAGAACAAAAGGGGAAAATAGAAATAGGAATAATTTACCAATCATCACCTGAAAGGGATCTTAGAAGGAAAATTGACAGGAATATCAACTTAATTCCCAAACCTCCTGGTTAAGTAGAAAATATTGAGCAAAAAGAAAAAAGCAATTCAAATATGGTGGAACCACAATTAAAATTACATAAGACCTAACAACAGCTACTTTAAAAGACCACAGCTTGGAACACAGCACACTGAAGAGCAAAAGAACTGACACTGGCCCAAAATATCTTACCCAGCAAAGTTAGTTTATTCCTGAAGGGGGAAAAAATGGGCATTCAATGAATTGCCAGACTTTCAAAATCTTTTTTTTTTTTTAGGTTTTTGCAAGGCAAATGGGGTTAAGTGGCTTGCACAAGGCCACACAGCTAGGTAATTATTAAGTGTCTGAGACCGAATTTGAACCCAGGTCCTCCTGACTCCAAGGCTGGTGCTTTATCCACTACGCCACCTAGCTGCCCCTTTCAATATCTTCTTACCAAAAGATCTGAACTTAATAGACAATTTTGACATAAAAACACCAAAAGAAATATAAAGTTAACATCAAAAACTAATTACAAGAGACTCTGGGCAGCTAGATGATACAGTAGATAGAACACTGGCTCTGGAGTCAGGAGGACCTGAGTTCAAATTGGACTTCAGATACTTAATAATTACTTAGCTGCGTGACCTTGGGCAAGTCACTTAACTGCCTTACAAAAAACAAAAAAAAATAATTACAAGGGACTCAAAAAGGATAAATTGTTTACTATCTATGCATGGAAATGTAAACCACATAACCAGGATTGGTATTAGTAACTGGGTAGTTAGAAGAAAGATGGGAGTATAGCTGAGTAGGATGGGATTCTTAAAAGTAAATTGGTCTAAGAAAAGATTTTTTAAAAAAGAATTACCATCTTATACAAATGAAGTGTGAGAAGAAGAATTGATAGAGAGGAAATAGATGGGGGGAAAGATCTAGTAGTTCTGGAAATCAACTCTCATTGAGGGGAGCTGGGAGGAAAAAAAATAAACAGTGCATAGTAGAGAACAGAAGAAAACCTACAAGAAAACATGGATAATTTGAGTACAATGTGTAGTATTAATTAAAAAAGCTTTCCTGAAATAAAAATTTATTGCTTAAAAAATATAGAATATCAAAGATAGGAAAAGAGAAACAAGTCAGAAATATCATAAGACCTTACTGAAAACTATGGTTTTTAAAAAGTCTGCATGCGACATTTCAAGAAATTATAAATAAAAGCTGTCCAGAAAAAAACTGGTTATTCACCAGTCACCTCCAGCAAATCACCTCCCAAAATGAAAACTCTCAGAGATGTCATCACCAAAATTCAGAACTTTCAGGACAAAGAAAGATTACAAGAAATATTATATGTGATTTGATATCTTCTCTACTCATGTGTTATTCTTCATTTGGACATCATTACTTTGCTTAGAATTTTGACTACTACTAAATAGTAAGTACTAAAAGTTAAGTAAGTAATTAGTACTGCTAAATAGTAATAAACAATAAATTCTTCAACAAATAATTTTACTAGACCTTGTATATCAAAAGTTTCGGCAATTCTGAAACTTGTAGGATTTCTATTTTTATTTCCACTCTCCCATTTAGTGAATTCTTCTGAAACCACCTAGAAATAGAAACATAGCTACTTAGTACAATTCTTGGTAGAAATATAAATGAGATTTTTTTTCCAAATACACTCAGCAAATAAACAAGAATTTATTGAGATTATTATTCACTACAGTGCAAATTTCCAATAGAAACACCATTCTTAAATCTCAGATAAGGAAAATAAAGCAAGCTAATCCTTTGAGCCTGGATTAGAATTCAAAATACATTGAATTTAGAGTCAGAGGTTCTATACTAATTCCCTTGTTTCCATTTTACTACTCCCTGTGTGACCTTGAGCAAGTCATTCAGTCTATCTGAGCCTTAGTTTTGTCATTTATAAAAGTAAAGGTATAAGACTAGATGATTTCTCAGATTCCTTACAATTCCAGAAGTTATTTTATAATTCTAAAGAAAGACTATTTGAGAGGCATTGTTTTCCAAGTAGAACCTCAAGCAGACTCATTAAGTAGTGGCTCTCAAACATTATGTCACAGAAGGATTTTTTACACTAAAATTTTAATGGAAACTTTATGACAAAATCTATTTAAATAATTATTGAATGCTTACTATGAATGATCTTCAATTTTGAAATACAACGAGAGCTGAGAATACAAATACCAAAGCTAGAGTTTTTGCCCTCAAGGAACTTGCAATTTAATGGAGGAGACAACCAAAATGGTCTGGGAAATCATAAAGATGATGATTAAAACAGAGAAGCCCGTTAACATATACTTTCCTTGGGGTGGCATAGTGGCTAAAGCACTGGCCCTGGAGTCAGGAGTACTTGGGTTCAAATCTGGTCCCAGACACTTAATAATTACCTAGCTGTGTGGCCTTGGGCAAGCCACTTAACCCCATGTGCCTTGCAAAAAAAAACCATATACTTTCCAGACAGAATGGTGATGATGATTCAGTAACATTTCTCAGAGAAAGAGGCACAAAGTAGGGGAGAAGGCAAGTAGACTCCCCCCAAAACATCATGGCAGCATGAAAGAAAATGACTGAGGCACAATTAAAGATAAAAATTCCAAGAAATGTGTGGTTTAGAATTTCCTGGCATAGTCCCTAGAGTTTGAAACAATAGCAATAGCAGGATGATGAGTATATTCACAGTTCTTTTTGTGGTGGCAAAAACATTGAAAATTACTCCATCAATTGGGGTAATGAGCGAACAAGCTGGGACATGTGAATGTAATAGAACACCATTTAAATGAATAGCAGGCAGATTTCAGAAAAACCTGGAAAGATTTATATGAATTGATGCT